>NW_027185804.1:41865820-41934086 GCF_028583685.1 Petaurus breviceps papuanus
TAGATAGATAGATAGATAGATAGATAGATAGATAGATAGATAGATAGTGATATCCCTTATACGTAATTGTTTGTTGTGTCTGTTGTCTGTATTGGTGAGTGTTAATTTATAGATAATATTGGTAATAACTACAATGAGAAAAGATGTTGTCAAATAAATTTCTATTCATAATTACAGCTAATTATTATCCACCATGTAGATCATTATCAAAACTCAATTCTTTCCAATACCATAATATAATTATTGTTGCTATCATACCTTTTGCAATCAGGCCCAAGGGAAAATTTGATACTTCAATAAATATGGGCACACATAAATTAATTTTATAGTTAGGAAAACAGAAAGACTTAAGAGCCTTTTCATAAACAGAAGATTTTTAGCATTCTTTTATAATTATTGTTATCTAGGGAAAAGAATATCAATACAGAAAATTAAACTAGTGCCTTTTGGGAATTTCCATCCATGTCTATTTTTTTCCTCTGCCCTATTTATCTTTGTTTTTAGATTTCAGATTGTATGTCTGTAAAGCCAAGTACAAGCAGAGGAGAATTTCCAGAGGACTGATTCTATGAACAGCTTTAAGTTTCTGATCATATAATATAGTGAACTCTCTATTTATTCAGCAATAAACTAAAGCAAAACATTCACAGAAACCAAAGTATAGTTTTCACAATATTATACCATAACAACTTATCATTAAAGAAGCCACATAATTTTCACCAAAGTGATTTCGTAGGTTTAAACAAAAGATAGCATTCAGTACATCCTTAACTCAATCATCGTTAAGGAGCTAGCCTCTTTAATGTATACAAATGCATATCCATCTTGTCCATTCAACTTCATATTATATTCTATGTGTTCTTCCTCTGCTTGGTTTTTGGTGTGTGTGTGTGTGTGTGTGTGTGTGTGTGTGTGTGTGTGTGTAAAATAAACTTCTTGGACACAGTCCTCTGTGACATCTGTGCAATTTCTCTGTGCATGATGCAACCATGTTATATCTGTTACAAACAGAAATCTGAAACACAATATATGCTTCATGAAATTAGGTAAATGAGTAAACTTTTTCACTTCTTACAGTCTGGGCAATTTCCATGATATGTTCATACAAAATTGATAATATAACTCCCTTGCTTCAGGGGCATGGTCTCACAGGGACAGAGAAAACCATAAAGTCTGACTCTAGCAGGTGGCAGTACAGATCATGTGAACAAACTACAGAAGATTGTACCCTCCAGATAAGCAGATAACAATATTTTTGTGAAGCTCCAATTCAGCAGGTGTCAAAATGTGGTGTCAAAAAATCTCAGTTCAAAAAGTTGATCCCTGTACCCATTGTGGGGGAGAAAAGGAGAATTTTGTGGCCTTGAGTAGAATTTGATCACATTGAAATGACGTAAAATTATTTTAGAAAAGCCATCAAAGAACAGTTCAATCTGTGACAGTTGTCACAGAAACTTTTCTGCAACCAGAAAAATCAAATAATTTTTCTCAAGGGATATCAATTACTAATAATATGTGGGAATCAGAATGATTTTTCAGTCAATGCTATGTAACTAGACATCATGTGAATAACAAGAAACATTTTTAAAAGGTTTTTTTTTAATATCTCTTAGAATATGATACTTTTTAAACCCAAAAATTGTTATCCTATTTCACCTTCAGTAGCCAAGTGCAAATATATTTTCTCTCTGATAAGGCAAGGGCAAGGAAGACTGCAAAGAATGAGTGGATTTATGAAGTCTTTCTGGAAATCATGCAATTAATCACTACATGAGAAAGAGACTTGAATAGATCCTCGACCTTTCCCTTCAATGGTTTTGGGCACTCCTCAAAAGGAAAATCCATCTCTCATCACTGGCCATCACTTTGCAACTGATATTCATAGACAATGACCCAACAACCAAGTTATTATATGACTAGCACACCACTTTTTGGAAACATGGTGGATATGTTATCTCATGTCAACTTAGATCCAAAGCAAAGGCAATGCCTACTTCACAATACGTTCTACAATGCCTCCAGAAAAATACTCTTATATATACTATTCTACAGTAGTATCCCATTGATTAGTTAAAATATATTAAAACATATCTATAATGCCCTGTTTCATCACTTGGAGAAAATTAGTTTAATAACTTACTGTTTTGTAGAAAGAAATAACATTGACTATCTTTGTGACAGAACAGTGATGTTGCATGAAATTATATGACATGATATGACATTATATCAAATGATATAATGATATATTATTTTAATTTGAGTGAACTTAAAACATTTCATCTAAGTGGATAAAATTACATTATAACTGAGTAGGGAAATTACTGCTCTTCTGTAACTCAATCATTTCTACTCTTTAGCAGCCTCATTATCCATGAAAACAGTATTCAAAGAAGGCTTCTTTCTTTTCTTCTAAGATTATGTGCCTTGGATTGAAGAAATGATCAACCGTAATGAAACCACAGGGAGCCAGGTGACTGAATTCATTCTCATGGGCATCACAAACCGTCCTGAGCTGCAGGGCCCACTCTTTGTTCTGTTTTTCTTCAACTACATGGCCATAGTTGTGGGGAACATAGGCCTGATCATCCTGACAAGTGTTGATTCCCACCTCCAAACACCCATGTACTTTTTCCTCAGGCATCTGGCATTTGTTGATCTTGGCTATTCCACAGCTATTGGACCAAAAATGCTAGTTGGATTTATAGAGGAGAAAAATATAATTTCTTACAGTGGTTGTGCAATACAGCTAGGTTTCTTTTCTGTGTTTATCGCCAGTGAACTTTTTATACTGTCAGCTATGGCCTATGACCGCTATGTTGCTATCTGCAAGTCACTTCATTATATGGCCATCATGTCAGAAAGAGTATGTTGGTTCTTGGTTACTATCCCATACCTCTATAGCATCATAGTAGCCCTACTAGTTGCAATAAATCTCTTTAAATTGTCTTTCTGCAAATCAAACATAGTAAGTCACTTTTACTGTGATGGTCCTCCCCTAATATTCATTACATGCTCAGACACAAGTGAGATTGAAATAATCATTATGATCTTTAGCACATTTAATTTTGTTTCTTCCCTCCTGATTATTCTTATCTCCTACATGTTCATTCTTGTGACAATCCTCAAGATGAACTCTTCTGAGGGCAGGCACAAAGCCTTCTCCACATTTGGCTCTCACCTCACGGGAGTGGTTATATTCTATGGGACACTTTTCTTTATGTATTTGCAGCCACAATCTAGTCATTCCTTTGACACAGATAGAATAGCCTCCGTGTTTTACACTCTGGTTATCCCTATGCTCAACCCTTTGATTTACAGTCTGAGGAACAAAGAGGTGAAATGTGCCTTGAAGAGGCTCGTTAAGAAAATATGGTAAACCTTCTTTTAATACCCAATGTAGTGGTATGAATTAATTGCATTATTAAAAGCAAGTAAATTTGTGATAGATTTCTTTCAACTTCTTGATTCTCCTTTTCTCTTTTAGTGAAAAATATTTCCCTTCATATAAATGACTTTTGATTAGTTCTTAGTGTTTTTTTTAGTGGGCCAATTCCAATTATTCCAAGCTTATTGAACCATTTAATTAAAGCAATTTGTTGGAGGATTAATATAAAATATTTCTATAGAACAATCTATTTCATTATATACTACAATAGTAAACAGCCTTACTTTGCTTTAAATTTCTTTGATAAAAAAATACCAATTGACAAGCATATAAAAATGGTGGTATTAGGTACTATCCTAGGTATTGGGCCTACACTGATAAATTAAACAAAATATAATTCTTGCCTTTAGTGAACTTATATTTTATTCAGAAAAACAATATGCATACGAGAGCCCCACTATCCAACCAAGCAGCCAGCCTCCTCTAAACAACTCTTACTGTTAAGGAGTCCTTATCAAAACTCTTGTTTGCCCTCTATGCCTTCCAGGCATAACTCCTGGTCTTCTCTGTGAAGTAAAACACCTTGATTTCCTGTTATTTATAATAATTGTTCAAATTCTTGAAGAAAACTTTTATCTCTGCCCCCATCTTCAGTGCCAGATATATAATTTTTTTTCATTTGGAAAGAACACTCTGGTATACAGGGTGTCCAAAAAATCTTACGGCAGATTTTAATTTTTTAAAGCTTAAAATAAAACAAACTTTGGGTCATTTTGCATTATTAGAAACCCTAGATTTAAACAAAAGATCTATTATTTGTTCCCTCTGATATGGCAGGGCAAAAAAAGAAACAGATCTATCTATCTATCTATCTATCTATCTATCTATCTATCTATCTATCTATCTATCTATCTATCTATCTCTATCATCTGTCTGTCTATAGATATATACACACATATATACATACATGTACATATATATGAACACACACACATATATATATATCTTCTCTGACTCCCGATGATCTATAAAATTTTGCAGCTTGATAACAAAAGTCTTAAGTGCTATTTCAGTTCAAATTCTATGACATCATGAACCTATCCTTTCTGCTAACAGCTTAGACTCTTCAACCAGTAATCACATGCCTTGTTCTTTTGTTGATTCATTTAAAACTTAAACACACAAGGAGAAAAGAAAAAAAAGAACGTTATCACCTAGATATTAGTTGATATAGAGGATTCTAAATAAAATTATAAATTTTTATTTACAACATATACAATAAGTACTACACATTGCTTTCAAAATCACCTAGGATCACTTTTCTTCTTTGTTGGTTTTTAAAATTCCCGGCTTTGTACTTTGGGTTTTACTTAACCCATCAGACCCATCCTACAGAACCAAAGGAGAGCACAATTAAATGTGGACATAGGTATCAAGATATATTAGGGAGATAGATAGATATATACATACAAATATATATATATATATACATATACATATGCATAAACACTCATGCACATATATCTAAGACGATACTATGAATATTTTCACTTATCATCTCCTGCTCTGAAGGTGAAAATAATTTTTCTACATAATTCCAAGTCTTTCCATGTTTTTTCCTAAACCAATCAGTCCATAATTTCCTACACCACAGCAGTAGTTCAGCCCAGTCACATCCTGTCTGAGAGATTTGTCTATGAAACGCCCTCCCCAATTTTCGGCATTTCTTCTATTCTTGGCTGCATTGTATTTATTTATACCAAGAAATTTTCATTTAAAATGATTGAAATTATCAATTTTATACTTTAGCAATGCTCTTACCTTATTCTTTAAGATGTGATATTGCTGAATCTGCTTCCGTTACATCTTTTATCACTGATTTCATTGAAATTCCTGACTTTTGTTCTTCCAAATCAACTGTTATTATTTTTCCTAACTCAGTAAGGCAATTTTAGTGATGTAATTGGGCTGCCATTGAGTAGATTAGAAAGGTAAAATTGTCATTTTTTATTGTATTGGCTTTATTTACTCATGAACAGTAAATGTCACTTCAATCACTTAGATCTGACTTTCTTTGTATAAAAAGGGTTTTATGTTTATATTTATATAGTTCCAGTGTCTATTTTGGCACATATATTCTCAGGAATTTTACATTACCTAATTATTTTAAATAGTCTAAATCTGTATTGAATTATATTGTTGACACAGTGTAATCTCCTTATTTTTCTCTTTTGATTGCCTGAGCTGTAAATTTCTCTGAGATAATGATTACTCTCCCTGCTTTTTCCTAACATAATAAATTCTTCTCCTGCCCTTTATTTTATCTTTGTGTGTTTCTCTCAAATTTACAGTGTTTCCTCAAAGCAATATACTGTTGAATTCAAATTTTTAATTTGCTATTCATTTCAGTTTTGTGGATAAATTCATTCCATCCACATTCTAAGCTAAAATTACTTGGTTATCTTAGTCCTATTATTTTTTCCTCACTATCCTTTTGACCTATTTACCCTATCCATCCTCACTCCTCTGCTTTGTTCTTACCTTGCTCTCTTATTCCTTAATCTACTCAGCCCTACAAAAGTCTCTCCTTTATCCTCCTCCCCCCCCCACATCTTATGCCTTTTCCCTCTTATTTCTTTCTACATTTGGAAAGAAAATATACCCTTCTACATACATATGCTATTTCCCCTTTAACCCATGTCCAGTAAGGGTAAGTTGTCAGTACTACCTCCCCTCACCCCATGCTACTAACTTCTTCTGCATCATTTTTTCCTCTTATGCCTCATTTGTATGAGATAATTACTCCTTTTTATTTCTTCCTGCACATTTTTTAGAATCACCCCCATCATACACAGTTCAGCTTAAGCTTTTCTTTCAAACTACTCAAATAATGCTGATAGTCAAAGATAAGTTTATGTTTTTAATGTCATCTTTATGCACATCAGGTTTAAGAAGTGCTAGGAGAAAGTTATTTACTTGTGAGGGTAAAGAGTCTTAGAAGACAGACCATCCCAGGAGGCTTTATTGGCTAGTTAAGTAAGGAGGTACTTGGTGGATACTTCTAATTGTCTTGAATTGTCTCTTGCATGTTTTTTTCATATTCCACCTCAGAAGAAGACAAGTAGCTCCATGCTATTCACTGTGACAGCCTCTTCTACAGTTTTCTCACATGGAAAAGGACTTGGGGAGAAGTTTGAACTAGTGATCTGGGGAGGGAAATAGAAACACTGGGCTGCATTATAGAAAGTCATGATGAGGGAAAGCAATAGTAAGTTATCTAGTGATTTTGGTGTGAAATGTGTTAAAATAAATGGCTAACTATTGTCTTTTTACTAAGTACTATGCTTTTATTTGGGATCAGTGCTGCACTAAATGCTAGCAACACAAGATTTCCCTTGGGCTAATAGGAACACAAAATTATTCATGACTAAGTCTTTTATTGCTAGGATATTGGTAAACCTAGGCTTTCCATAATAACACGAATGATGTAGGAGGGTTGTTTTTCATTAATATTTTTAAAATAGCTGAAGACTTTGTTCCCCCAAAATGACTCACCCTCACCTGCCCTCAAGCCCTTCAGTTAAAAAAGCTTCAGAGGATACCTTCTTGCTTCATTGTATTCTTATAACGGAAAGTGGTCTTCGTGGGGGGTTGTATTTTTTTTTATTTGTCTTAATTGTCTTAAGTTTCCACTTAAAGAGATCATTTCAGAGTAGTGTGAAAAAAATATCTAAGAGATTCATTAAATGTATTTTAATACAAGACTCAGAAAAGTATTAATAATGTGCTGAGACCATCTAGCCTATTAACATTTGTTGCAAGGTTGGAACCAAGTGTTCCCATTGAATAATTCAATAATCTATATGTTTTTCTTACATTAGGCAGTCTCTCAACTCAGGGAAATGTAATTACTCATTGTAATCATCATCACTATCATAATAAGTACCATGATTAATAATAATGAAGGCTCTTTTTTCTCTTTCTCCTCTTCATGATTTTTATCATCATCATCAAATACATATTTCAATAATAATTTTTCTTATGTTCATTCATTAAATCAGGGACTGTGCTACATGAACAGAAATATCAAGGTCACTGTCATATCATTTTTAAAGTATTCATGAAAATATTGATGAAAGTCACAGTGAAAATGAATGGGAAATAAATATGGTGATGGGAAACTTTAGAATCTACAATTACTCAAAGAGAAACTGGATGTATAGATGCATGTGAGAGTCTACATTTAGTGAACAATTGATGAATAAATATTGAATAAACACCTGCTTTGTGTGAAAGACACAGGTAAATGTTCAAATGGGTGACAGCTTTATAGTAGAGACAAATGGACACATATATAAAATACAAGACATATCTAAGAAAAAAAGGAAATAATCATCATGATGAAAGCACTTGAATTGAGAGGGGTTGAGCATGGGTGGTAGAATGTAGGATTTTAATTAGAAATTAAAGGAAGACAGGAGGGTCAGTAGGCAGATAAGAGAAGGTTGAATGTTCCAATAAAAGAGGAATTTGGGAGAGAATGCCCAGAACTGAGAGATGGAGCATGTTGTTTGCAGTTTAGTCAGTAGGTCAAGTGTCATGGGGTTGAAGAGTCATGAGTTTTAAAGGACTGAAAAAGTAGGATCATGTTAAGTCATAAATGGCTTCAGAGATAATGGATCTAAAGTATACTGAAAAAGGAAAGACCAGTGCCTGTAATAGATAGCGAGAGCCCAAAATCCATTTGAATGAATTAATGAAAGCAGAATCTTTACACATTTACTTTATAGGAAACACTGGCCTAAACATGTGGGATACCTATAGAAGTGGAAGACATATCATGCTCTCAAGGAGTTCACATTTTAATAGATGGAGACAATACATAAATAGTGTTTCAGCAATAAGTCAAATGGAAAGCAGTTGAAGTTTTAAAAATACAGCAGCAATGATATATTAATATGGATGTTCTTTAATGACATTTTCACATCTTTTTCTTACATTGAACCATACTTTCAAGAACTTTGTTAGTGGATAAATTTCACTTGTGGATTAATGGTGGTGGCTGCAGAACATAAGGGAAAAAAGTCAGGTTATATATCCGAGGGAATTGTTTCTTGAAATCACATTGAATAGTGGTAAACTAAAAACATAATTCATCTAAAGGGGTTCCTTCATCTTCCATAGTTTTCCTATACATTGGTGGGAGGTGGTTATCTATGCATGCTCATGGTGATGAGAAGTGTTAGCCCATTCTCTGCAGTTACTGACTCCTTCAAAGATGGCTTAAGCCATGAATATTGAAACAGGTCTAGTTGTCTGTGTACCAGTTCAGAAAATAATATTTGAGATATGTAAAAGGCCTGTCTGACTCAAATAATCTTCCCAACTTTTAGTAGCACTGCTTCCATGGCTTATATTACTACACAACCAGAATTGACCATTCCAGTACTGGGCTAAATGTACCTCTCATCAAGCCATGTCAGTGAAATTGTGAACTCTGACATGAAGCTTCTACCTGGTTTGGTCACATGGTATTAATAGACAATCTCTGCCATGTTCTAGGCATATTCAATTGGAGTTTCATCCCCTGTCATTTTCAATGCCTGAAAAAAAAATTGACCTCACTGGAGAAATTGTCAGTACACGGTGGTTTTAGAAATCTTATGTCCAATATGCATTTTCCCCTGACTATCCATATTAAATTGTTGTTAGAAATTACTGAAATATAAAATTCAATATGTAATTCCAGATTAAAGAGAATACATCATTATCAAAACCAGGGGAATGCCAGGTGCATATGGATTGAAGAGACTATTCTGCCTTGATAGTCCTTTCAAAACCTGAATAATGAGAAAGGTCCTCAACACTACTACCATTTTCTTTCAGTTACTATCATAACTGAGAGCTCAATGATTCCCTAGAAGTTTTACCCTCTATCTTAGAGGATACTCAGATTCCTCATAGATGATTCCCTTATCACCATAAAATGCCTTAAATAGCCAATGACTCTGAGACACCTGTTGCAGAATGAAAACAGGAAGAAACTACATGATCAAATGGGAGTTTAAAAATCAGAGTTGATGTAGGAGGGCATTTCCAATGTGGAAGAGCTATCTAACTTATTATTGAAAATGTTGGAACTGAAGAAGGGAGAGGACCAATTTTTGTGACTGAAACTGCCAGGATACTGTGGCAGCATGCAATTCTATTAGTGGATTTCCTCAAGATAATTATGATCATATGCAATTGTAAGGAAATTCTGTACCTGTAATTGTATGAATGGTACAGTATCAAAATTTGAGATTACCATAGGATCATGCACAGAGCATAAAGGAACATCATATCCACAGGAAATTTCATTCAGGACCAAGAGAGATAATATCAATCATTGTATGATAATGAGTCATCTCTCCTCAGTTTCTAAGAATTTCAAGATGGTACCATATTCACGACTCACACATACATCTGTGACAAAATAATATGCTGGACTCAAAATTATGAAAAATAAAATTAAAGACATGTATTTAAAGAGAACTTATAAATGAAGTCAAATGTCATTGGTAAACACATATTTGAGAAATAACTTTCAAAATAGCTTCAAATTAGTAAAATTGACAAAGGTTCATCAGCAAAAAGTAAAGCATTCTTTACTGAATATAGAACCCAGTGCAAGTTTGGGTAACAACCAAAATTAAGCTAGCAATGCTTTTTGTTTGTTTGTTTGTTTGTTTGTTTTTTCCCCAAGAGAGCCATCCCTGGTTTCTTGAGAACAAGCTGATTTTGGAGTAACCTGACATATTTGAGAAATTAATGATCAGTCAGATATCCACCACTATAATCAAGGTAAACTATCCCCTCCACTGTATGTATCAGTGTGAATATTTTGGTATTGGAGGTGGTGGAAGGGAGGGTCTTTATTTTGTAATCTAATCAACAATTCAATGGGAGGTGAAAAGGAAGATGTATTTGATTGACTCATCACGTTTCCAATGCTAATTTCTAATCACTTCAGAAAGGTTACCTAAGATATTAGTGTAGCTCTTTCATGGTCACAAATCAGATACTCTGGAACAAATTGTGGTACTGTTAGAGTAAATATTTAAAAAAAAATTTTTTTAAATGAACAATTCTCCTTACTATTGAAAAGGTATGAATGGTGTATTTATGGCAACCATTGAGATCAGTATCAAAACTCAATTTTTCCAATGCCATAAGTCAGAACATACAATTACTGTTATTTTCATTTGTTTCTTAATCAATCCCCAGGGCACTAATGCTTCATTACATATTAGTTCATTTTTTACTATAAATGAGTCTTATGTTTAGGAAAACAGAAAAACTTAGAACAGTTTTCACAATAAGTTTGATTTTTTAATAATAGTAATCTGAAAGAAAGAAAAAACAATAAAATTCTGTTATAATTATACTCATCTGGAGGGGAAAATAATCTAAATATATAAAATGAAAATAATTACTCTTGGGAGCTTTCATTTTCTGTTATTTTTTTTTCATTTCTCTCCCCATTACTGTATTTTTTTTAAGATTGCATGTCTTCTCTCCTTGCTAAACTCTTTTGTTTTTCAATTATTGAATGACTACTTATTAAGAAACTGCTATGTCCTGGGGACTGGAATAGGAACTGAATAATATAAGGTAATATCAAAACATTGCTTTCCCAGAAGAACTTGTTTTCTCCTGGGAGTAATCATCTCATGCACAATGCCTGAAGGAGCAATATTCTTAAGGGATAAGAGGTACTACTGTTACCACCTTAGACCCATAATAACCAAGAATAATAATAGAATGGGTAGTCCAGATGAGCTCAGCCTTAAGGCTTTCTGAGATTTACTAAGTAGGATGATTAGAGATAAGTGGGAAAACTACTTACCAGAGAGGATATCAATTTCTGTTGCTTCACATAATGCATTGGATGAAAGATACAAAATCATGTGAGAAGACTTTATTATAGAAGTCATGCATCTTCTGCCACACTACCATATACTGGGACTATTTTTTTCTAATTAATTAATTTTTAATTTTCACCATTCATTTCCACAAGATTTTGAATTATAGAATTTTCTCCCCATCTCTCCCCTACCCACCCCCAAAATAGTGAGCCTCCTGAATACCCCTTCCCTCAATATGTTCTCTCTTATATCCTCCCCCATCATCACCCTATTATTCTAGTAGAGAAAGATGGATTTCTATACTCCAGTGCCTGTATACCTTATTTCCCCATTGCATGTAATATTCATTAACATTTGTTTATTGGAATTTTGAGTTCCAGAATCATTCCTATCTTCCCTCCTCATCCACTCCCACTTGGAACACAAGCAATTCAACACAAATTGTACATGTGTAGTTACACAAAACATTTCCATAGTAGTTATGTTATGAAAGACTAACTATATTTCCCTCCATCTTATCCTGCCCCAACTTTTTCTTTTTTCTACTTTGACCCTGTCCCTTTTCAGAAGTGTTTTCTTTTAACTACACTCTACCCCAGTCTGCACTCCCTTGTATCAACCACCTTTTTTTCCCCTTCACCCCTGTTTTCCTACAGGGTAGTATACCCAATTGAATGTGTATGTTATTCCCTCCTTAAGACAAATTCAATGAGAGTAAGGTTGCCCCATTCCCTTTAACCTTCCTGCTCTTCCCCTCCATTGTAACAATATTCTCTTGCCTCTTTTATAGAGATAATTTATCCTAATCTACCTTTCCCGATTTCACAAAGCAATAATCATGAAAACAGTGTAGTCCCAGCTAAAACTCAGTGCCAGATCAGAGAGAAAAATTAGTTACACAATACACAATGAGTGCTAAATTACCATAGTTTTCTAGCATTCATAAACATAACTTCCAAGCTTGGGGCACAATCAATTCCTAAGAAATTGCTAAGAAAAATGGAAAGTAATTTGCTATAAATGACCATCTCATACCCCATACCAATAAAAAATGAAAATTGGTTTATGTTATAGACATAGAGGATAATAGCATAAGCAAATCAAAGAAGCATGAAAAATAATATTTGCCATTTCTATGAATAAGGGAAGATTTTGTAACAGGAAATAGAGTATATGAAGGAAGGTCAAATGTGTAATTTTGATTGCATTGAATCAAAAAAAATAAACAAGTAAAACCAATGAACTTAAAATGGAAAGCAATAAATTGGGAAAATATCGTATGACAAGTTTCTTTCATAAAAGCTTCAATTCTCAAATATAGAAATAATTTTATCAAATTAATAAAAAATTACTATTTCTCTGTAATGGGAATGTAAATTTTTAAGATGTTCCCTGCCCCTAGGCTAAAGTGCTCCTGGAGCCTGGGATGGGAGGCTTGTTTTTCAGTAGATACTTTTTGATTGGCCAGTGGGTCCAGAAGGTTGTTACGTTCTCTGAGCCAGGAGAAGGCTATATAAACCCTGATTTGAGGCTTTGTTTTGGGGCTCACTTTGAGAAGTGTTCTGTGATTTGATCAGATGAGACTCTGGGAAGCCGTTGTTGAGAGCCCCCAGCTTTGAAAAACCCAGATGACGATTTGGTGTGGATGTAATGGTTGGACAGTTTGGAAACCTGTCTGCTTGATCTGTTTCTCTGTCTTGATAATTCGGTCTGTATACTCTGAAGTTCAGGGTGCTGACCTTTTTCCCCTGAACTAGGTAAACGATATATGTTTGACTGATTAAAGTAAGCTTGTTAAGCCATTTTGAGTTGCTTTCCTTTAGTGAAGCAGATCCAAGAACCTGTGGTGGCAGCGACCCTGAGGACGCTTGGGGTGCTTGCTGCTATATTCTCCCACTATATAAACAATCAAAGTATATGTACAGCTACTGTTCAGATGAAGAAATCAAAACTATCAGTCTTCAAAGGAAAAAAAGACTCTTAATAATTAATAATTAGAGAAATGCAAGTTTAAAAAAACTCGTAATTACTGACTCACAGATAAAATTGACTAATATGAAAGAAAAGGAAAATAGCAAATAATGGAGAGGATATTGAAGAAAAAATAGTTACACTAATGTACTGTTTGTGCATTTGTGAACTTGTCCAACCATTCAGGAGAACAACTGGGAACTGTGCTATTATAAGATTTGGCCTGGTGATCTTGATACAATAGTGTCAGTCTTCCTTTATGGGAGGCTTTAGTTTATAGAATCCGGTCATTGAAAAGTATTGGAAATTATATTTTTAAGGTTACTACAGGTGTTTTCGCAAAAATAGAACTCCACCAATCACCAGTTTTTCTTTCTTCTCTGCAGCTGTGTACGCCAAAAAGAAAAACCACTATGTGCTCTAAATCTTGCCATATGTTAGGCCAGCTATAGGTGCCTACCAAAATCAGAGATTAAGTATCTCACTTCCAGAAGGATCTTTTAGAATATGCCTTCCACTCCAGGGATAGTAAACCTTCCCAAAGAAGAAAAGCTTCCCTGCTAAATTGACTAATATCTCTCTGCTCCCCAATGTATCACCACTATCACTTGAGATTTTCTTTATGTTAACATGTATTTTTAAATCATATTAAAATCTCTTTGTCTCTTCTTTCCTTCCTATTCCTTGTCCCAGTCTTCCCAATCACATTTAAATAACAATATGCATTAAGTTGACACCATTGTTTGACATATTATTGTTGACATCTAAACTTTTTAAGGTTTTTTTTCTTTCCCTTCTTTTCCTAACTCTGAATAGCCCACTGACCTTTCCATAGACACAAATTTAATTTGCACACAAGCTCTTACTTTATTGACAGCTGCTGTAACATTGAAGGAAGATAGCACTATGAATCCAGTCTAAAACAATGTCCAATAAGGAGATCTCAGGTCTTCCAAGGGGTGACTATCCCATGCTGTCAAAAACATATGCCCAAAGGAATCTAAACATTGCCATATCCAATGAATATAGAGAAAGTTACAGAAAAACCTAAAGAAGACTTATAGGAACTGATGTAAACTGAAGCAAGCAGTACGAGGAGAACATTAGGCACAGCATTAGCAATATAGATAATGATAATAAAATGTGAAAGACTTCCATATTCATATTAATTCAATAATCTATGACAGTTCTAAAGGATTTTTAATCAAAACTGCTATCCACCTCGATGGAGAGAACTGATGACAACTGGGTGAAGCTTGAAGAATATTCTATTTCAATTTGTCATACACACACAATTGTGTGTATATATTTGTAGTTTTTCTAATTTCTCATGTATAAAGGATATCATATTACTTTTTCAATGATCAGGAGAGGAGAATAGAGTGAGATAAGAAAGTTTGAACTAGAAATAACAAGGTTTTTTAAATTTTATATGTGAGCATCTTTCAGAAAGGATTGGAGTCATTAAGAAAAAAAAATGCAAGCATTTTAAAATACATATTATAGGCCAGTCTCTGTGCTAACCAGTTTACAAATAATTTCTTATTTGATCCTTAAAATGATTTGACTAAGAAGTACAATCATCTCCTTTGAAAGCTTAAGACACTGAGTCAGACAAAGATTAAGATACATGAAAAGGGTCACAGATTTCAAGTATCTGACACAACTTTTGTTTTTTACATAAGTTAATATGTTAATTTTTGGTGTTTAACATTCACTTCCTTAAGTTTTAAACTGACTCCTCCTCTCCAATCTTCCATCTCCCCATGAGTGCATGCAATTTGATATAGGCTCTACATACATATTCATATTAAATATATTTTCACATTAGTAATATTGTATAGAAAAAATAGAAGGAATGGTGGGAACCATGAGGAAAAAAGCAAAGTGAAAGAAAACTGAAACAACTTTTTGAACTTTGCTGTTTCTGACTCCATGCCCAGAGAAAAATTCACTGAGCCATGTAGCTACCTGATAACAATTTCTGATGATCCTTACAACAATCCCAGCAGAGCAATGTTCTTATTAGCACAATTTTACCAGAAAGAAAAATTGGCAGCAACATGTTAAATTATTTGCCCAAAGTCAAAGAGCTAGTGTATGAGGGTAGATCAGAAATCAGATCTTCCTAACTGCAGGCCCAGTTCCCTATCAAATGCACCACCTAACTTCTTCTAAAAGACTTTGTAATTGCCTAGAGATAGGTTATGTTTGTTAGCCCACACTAGGTCCATTTGTATCTGGCCCGGAGATAAACCCAAAAAGGGAAATTTTGCCCATCCAAATTTATCGTGTTCTATATACTACAAGTTATTCACCTACCTAATTTTTACTGTGTTTGTGACTAAAATAAAATATTCTTGGCTAGAGTTCCCTTGCAGAAGTCTGGACAGTTTCCCTGTGCATGATGCATCCATGGCATATCAACCACAAAGATAAGTTTGCAAGGTAAGAAATGCTTCTTGAAATTAGGTAGACCAATTGACATTTTCACTTCTTACTACCTGGGCAATTTCCATGACATGTTCATACAAAATTAATTAAACATTTCCCTAGCTTCTGGAACATGGTCTCACAGGGACTGAGAAAATAATAAAGTCTGACTCTAACAATTGACAGTACATATTAGATGAAAAAGCTATAGAAGATTCTGCCATCCAGATGAGCAGGTAACTTTATTCTTTTTTTGTGAACTTCCATTGCAGCTCAGAAATCAGAGTTCAAAAATCCAATTAGTCTCCTCATTTTTGGGGTGAATAGGAGAATTTTTGGCCTTGGGCTGCATTCTCTCACACTTAAATGACATAAAATCATTCTAGGGAAGTCATCAAATGACAGTTCCTAACTGTGACAGTTGTCATAGAAACTTTTTCTGCAACCAGAAAAATCCTTAGTTTTGGTCAACAGATATTGACGTGGCATCACTGTGATCTTTCTGTTACCACTATGTAACTGGACTTCATTTGAAAAAGAGGAAGCATTTTAAAAGGGTTTTTTGTCATGTCTCTTGGAAGAAAATATTATTAAAACACCAAAATTGTTAGCCTAGGTCACCTACATAGTCTAGGTGCAAAGAACTTTCTCTCTAAAAAGATAAAGGAAAGGGAGACTAGAGAGAGTGAGTAGATATTTGGAATCTCCCTGGTTGTCATACAATTGATGACTACATAATATAGAGTGTGAAAGATCCTGGACCTTTATATCTTTTAAAATTATTTTTGCTTTTTTATTTTTTTGGAGAGGGTAAGGCAGGGCAGTTGTGGTTAAGTGACTTGCCCAAGATCACACAGCTAGTGTTAAGTGTCTGAGGCTGGATTTGAAATCAGATACTCCTGACTCCAGGGCCAGTGCTCTATTCACTGCATCGCCTAGCTGCCCCCTGTACCTTTATCTTCAGTGACTTAGGGCACTGTTAAAATGGAAATTTCATTTCTTGTCACTAGCCATTACATTGCAATGGATAGTCATAGGCAATGATCCAAAAACCAGGTGATTACATGGCCAACAGCGGATTTTTGGAAATGTTCTGGATATATTATTTATCTCATCACTACATAGTTTCAAAGCAACTTTCTTATATATTACATTCCAAATCCTCTAAAAGGTGATTTTATATGTTCTGTCTCTCATTAGTATACCAGTTGGACCCATTGATTAGTTAAAATATATTAAAAGATATCTATTGTATTGTCCTGTCCCATTACTTAGAGAAAAGTAGATACTACATTCACTATCTTCTTTGTGACAGAATATTGATGTGATATGAAGTGATTTGACATGATGTGACATTATAACTTATGACATAATGTTATATTAGGTCAGTTTGAGTGAATTCACCACATGGCACCTAATGGCATAATAATATATTATAATTGAGTTAGAAAGTTCCTGCTCATCTCTATCTAACATATTTCTAGCCATTAAGTACCTAGTTATCTATGCAAACAATACTCAAAGAAGGCTTCTTTCTTTTCTTCTTAGAATATATTTCTTGGATGGAAGAAATGATTAACTTGAATGAAACAACGGGGAGCCAGGTGACGGAATTCATTCTCATGGGCATCACAAACAGTCCTGAGCTGCAGGGCCCACTCTTTCTTCTGTTTTTCTTCAACTACATGGCCATAGTTGTGGGGAACATGGGCCTGATTATCCTAACCAATGTTGATTCTCACCTCCAAACTCCCATGTACTTTTTTCTCAGGCATCTGGCATTTGTTGATCTTGGCTATTCCACAACTATTGGGCCAAAAATGCTTGTTGGATTCATGGAGGAGAAAAATATTATTTCTTATAATGAATGTGCAATACAGCTTGGCTTTTATGTCATGTTCATAGCCAGTGAACTATTTATACTGTCAGCCATGGCCTATGACCGCTATGTGGCCATCTGTAAGCCCCTCTACTATATGGTCATCATGTCAGACATGGTATGTTGGCTCTTTGTGGCTATGTCATACCTCTATAGCACCATGGTATCATTACTGGTGGCAATAAAGCTTTTTAAATTATCTTACTGCAAATCAAATGTAATAAGACACTTCTACTGTGACATTGCTCCAGTATTATCCATTACATGCTCAGATACAAGTGAGATTGAATTAATCACTATTGTTTTGGCTGTACTTAATTTTGTTTCTTCCCTTTTGATTATTCTTATCTCTTACACATTCATTCTTGTGACCATACTCAGGATGAACTCTTCTGAGGGAAGGCACAAAGCCTTCTCCACTTTTGGCTCTCACCTGACTGGGGTAGTTATATTCTATGGGACACTTCTCTTCATCTATCTCCAACCCCAATCCAACCATTCCTTTGAGAATGACAAAATAGCCTCTGTGTTTTACACTCTAGTCATCCCTATGCTCAATCCTCTGATCTATAGCTTGAGGAACAAAGAGGTGAAAGAGGCTTTGAGGAGACTTTTTAAAAAAATCATGTAAGCCTTCTCTTTAATGCCAATGTAGTGTATGATTCCATTGCACTATTAGAAACAAGTAAATAAGTGCTAGATTTCTTTCAATTTCTCCCAGATTATTCTTTGGTCTCTTATAGAAAAATATTTATCTTAATATGCTGGCAGAGAATGATTTTTGATGTGTCAGTCTTTTTTAGTGGGCAACTTCTAATTAATTCTAGATTAGTGGACAATTTAAATAAAGGGGCCTATTAGATTATTAATAAAAATTATTGCTATAAAATAATCTAATTCAATACTTACTGCAATAGTTACAGCCTAACTTTGTTTTAAGATTCCCTGTCCAGGAAAATCAATTAACAGTCATTTAGTAAATGCTATATACTATTTCAGGCTTGGGTCTACACTGAATAATTAAAAAAAACAGATTTTGACACTATGGAATTTATATATTATGATAAAAAATATGCACATGACAGCCCCTTGTTCAATAGAGCAGCCAAACTCTACCTGAATTTTTATTATCCTTTTCACATACTTTTATCCATTTTGCCACTTAAATTTCTTTTTTATGACTCCTAGACTTTCTCCTTGTCTTTTTGTGAAGTAGAACAAGTTGATCCCCTCTTCTTTATAATCATTGTTCAAATTCATTTTGTTTTTGCTTTTTTTTGGAGGTGGGAAGGTTCAAAATATTAAAGAAAACTGCTGTCTCTTCCCCCTGCTTTAGTCCCAGATTTTTTTTCCATTTTATTTTGCTAGAATGGAAGGAACACTGGGTTATAGATGGGCTCCAATAATCTTATTATAGATTTGATTTTCTAAAGCTTAATAGAAATCAGGTTTTTGGACCATTCTGTATAGTTAGAGTACCTGAGTTTAAATAAAAATCCTATCACTTGTGACTGGTGATATTCTGGGAAATAATTTTATTTTCGCTGACTCCTGCTCCCCTGTAAAATGTGGGATTTGATATCATAAATTTTAAGTGATATTTCACTTAAATTTCTGTGATGCTTATTCTTTGTGCTAACAGCATAGAGTCTCCAGCCAGTTCTCATGTCATGTTCTGTATTTTTTTTATTTAATCAAATGCTTTATTAACTTCTAGTTTACATGATTCATTTCCACAAGATTTTCATTTACAAATTTTCTCCCCATTTTTCCCCTCCACACCACCCTAAAATAGCAATCCCACTGGATATGCCCTCCTCCAATCTGTTCTGTCCCATATCTTCACTCATATCGCCTCTGACATTCCAGTAGGACATGGTGGATCTCTATCCTCCAGTCCTGTATATCTTGTTTCCCAGTTATATATAAAATAATGTTAATAATATTATAAACATATATCAATATTTGATTTTAAAACTTTGAATTCCAGATTCATTCCTTCTTCCCTTGCCACCCACCCTTACTGCGAAGATAAGCAATTCTATATACGTTGTACATGTGTAGCGATGCAAAACATTTCCTAGTGGATATATTGAAAAAGAATGACTATATTTCCATCCCTCCTATCTCACCTCCCACTTGTTCTATTCTGTGCTTCGATCCTGTCTCTTTTCAAAAGTGGGTGCTTCCAACTTCCCTTCCCCCGAATCTGCCCTCCCTTCCATTATCCCCCCTCTCATCCCCTTCCCACCTACTCTCCTGTAGGGTGAGATACCCTATTTAGTGTGTATGTCATTCCCTCCCTAAGTCAAATTCAATGAGAGTAAGGTTGACGCATTCCCTTTTTCCTTCCTGTTCTTCCCCTCCATTGTAACCATTTTCCTTGCCTCTTTTATATGAGATAGTTTACCCCATTCTGTCTCTCCCCATCTCCTCTTGTTATAATGCTCTCTCACCTCTTAATTTCACCTTTTAAGTATCATCTCTACCTATTAAAGGGTCCTGTGCCCTCTACCTATGTATACCTGTACACATATATACACACATTCACACATATATTTATATGCCCATATACCCTCTTATATACACATATGTATGTATATACACACACACATAAACACATGTGTACATGTATACATGTATATGAGTATACATATACATATTTTTTCCTTTCAGCTGTTCTCATACTGAGAAAAGTTTTGGCAGTTACAATTATTGTTTTTTCTTTGTTAGGATGTAAATAGTTCAACTTTGAAAAGTCCCTTGTGATTTGTTTTCCCTGTTTACCTTCTCATGCATCTCTTTCTTCTTGTATCTGCATGTCAAATTTTCTATTCAACCCTGTTTTTTTCATCAAGAATACTTGAAAGTCCTCACTAAATGATCATATTTTCTCCTGAAACATGATACTCAGTTTTGCTAAGTAGGTGATTCTTGATTTTAATTCCAGCTCCTTTGACCTCTGGAATATCATATTCCAAGCCCTTTGATCCCTCACTGTAGAAGCTGCCAAATCCTGTGTTATCTTAATTGTGTTTCCACAATGTTGAAATTGTTTCTTCCTGGCTGCTTGTAATATTTTCTCCTTGATCTGGGAATTCTGGAACCTGACTATAATATTCCTAGGAATTTTCTTTTGCGGATCTTTTTCAAGAGGTGATTAATGGATTCTTTCAACCTCTATTTTTCCCTCCTGTTCTAAAACATCAGGGCAATTTTCCTTGAGAATTTCTTGAAGGATGATTTCTATGTTCTTTTTTATATCATGGCTTTCAGGTAGTCCAATATTTTTTAAATTATCTCTCATGGATCCATTTTCAAGGTCAGTAGATTTTTTCCAACAAGATATTTCATATTGTCTTCTATTTTTTTCATCTGTTTGGATCTGTTTAATAATATCTTGATTTCTCATAAAGTCACTAGCTTCCATTTGTTCCAATCTAATTCTTAAGGAAGGATTCTCTTCAGTAAGCTTTTAAGATTCTTTTTCTATCTAGCAAATTCAGCTTTTTAAGGCATTCTTCTCCTCATTGCCTTTTTGAGCCTCTTTTGACATTTGAGTTAGTCTATTTTTTCAACTGTTATTTTCTTCAGTCAGGTTGTTGACTCTCATTTCATAATGTTCTTTCATCATTCTCATTTCTGTTGCCAATTTTTCTTTCACTTCTCTTATTTGGTTTTCAAAAATCCTTCTTAAGGTCCTCTATGGCCTGTACCCAGCTCATATTTTTCTTGAAAGCTTTTGGTACAGGACTTCTGACTTCACTGTCTTCCTCTTGTTCAATACTTTGATCATTTTTGTCCCAAAAATAGGAGTGTGAATTTGGGTTGCTTTGCTTCCCTTGTTTGCTCATGTTGCCACTCAATTGCTTGCCTTTTGGGCTTTTTGCCACAGTATGACTCTGCTACCAGACAGGGGAGCTTTTTCCCAAATGCTGCAATTTTCTCATTTGCCGGGTTTTGATTAGTTGGGTGCCCTCTCTAAAGCCTTCACACGCTCTGGCAAGCTGGTGCCACATCACAGGACCTCCACCCTAGACCACAATCCAGATCCCAGCAAGTTAAAGGAACAGACATTACCCCTCAGACTGGTTGCTTGGTGCTTCTAAAATCTGCATTCCAGGAGATAAATCAGTCACATGGCTGTGGCTGCATAGCTGCTGCACCTCAGTGGCTTCTCACCCCAGGGGCAAAGGCCAATCCCACTACCGAACTATTGAATCCCAAATTCCACACTGCACTGACTTCTCACTTTTTCCTTAGCATTTATGTGTTGATAATCTTGGAAATCACCACAGCTTCTGGTGATCTGGAGTCCCTCCAGCCAGTATCTGCTCAGGACACCCTGAGGCTGAACCCTTAGGCTCACATGGGGCTGGCCATGGCTCCCAGAGCAATACATGGTTCCTGACGACCTGCAGAGCTTTCCTTATTGGGAGGTTAGCTTCTCTTTGTCATTTTGTGGGTTCTGCAGTTGCAAAGTTTCTTCAGTCACCTTTTACATTAAATGGAGGAGGTGGAAGGCATTTCCCCTTGGAAGTCCTGTTTCTACTCTGCCATCTTGACTCCACCCCTCATGTTCTGTTTTTAAATATATTTTAAACTTAAATACAAAATGAGAAAAAGAAAAAAGAACATTGACCTGTAAACAGTAGATAATAAGAGAGGATTGAGTATAAAATCATAAATTTCCATTAAAAATCATATAATAGATATCACCCATTAGTTTCAAAGCTACATAGCTTTCTTTGCTAGTTTGTACATTTTCTTTTATTTTCTGTTGTGAAATGTTCACTTTATTTTCCTCCTCCTAACTATGTCACTGACTACCCTAAATAAGGTTACAACTAAACATGTATGTGTACATACGCACACTCATGCCCACATATATACTCATAACAATTCTTACATATGTAATAGCGCACTATGCTTTTTTTACTTGTAATCCCTTTCTCTGAATGTTTACAGCATCTTTCCTCATAAATCCAAGTCTTTCCATATTTCTTTAAATCAACAATAACTTCATTTTGTACATCACACCAATATTCCAAATCAATTACATTCTGTCGGAGAGATTGTCTATAAAAGCTCCCCCCAGCCCTCTTTTCTGCATTCCTTCTACAATTTGATAACATGGTTTTATTTATAACATAATATTTTCATTTGAAATAATATGTTCATTTTTTACTTCAATAATGCTCTCATAGTTTAAAGTCTGATATCACTGAATCTGCTTCCTTTACATCTTTGTTCCCTGGTTTCCCAAAAATCACTTACCTTTTGTATTCCAAAAGAACTTTGTTGTATCTTTTAAAGATAGAACTTTTCTATCTCAATAAGAAAAATTTGTTAGTAATTTTATTGGCATGGTATTGAATGAATAGATTAGTTAGGTAAAATTTAATTTTTTGTTGGATTTACCTATGTATGAATAATAAATATTACTTCAATTATGTAGATCTGGATTTATTTTTCATAAAAAAGTTATTATTTTAAGGTTCATTTACTTCCTGTTTTGTTGTTGTTGTTGTTGTTGTTTTGGGCAGGTATCCTCTCAGGTAAAATTACTCCGTTTCACATTCTAAGAAATTGCTTGTATGTTCTTCCTTCTTATTTTTCCTAACTATCCTACTAACACTATTTACCGTATCCTTCCTCACATCTCCGCTTTGCTTGTAGGTGGTACCTTGCTCTCTTCTTCCTTAACATACCTATTCCTCTAAAACTCCCTCCCTTCTCATTCTCCTGCCTTATCCCCTTTCTGTCTTCTTCTTTTCTAAATTTAAAGGACTTTTATCTCTCTCTCTCTCTCTCTCTTTCTCTCTCTCTTTCTGCATATATGTATGTTTGTATGTACATATGTATATGTGTGCTTCAATCTTTTTTCTTTTTAATTTATTTATTTAATTTTATTTACTTATTAATATTTAATTTAGTTTACAACCTTTAGTTCCCCAATTCCTTGAATTTAAAAATTTCTCCCACTCCATCTCTCCCCCCGCCCTGGTGGCATGCAATCAGATATAGGATCTACAAATACCTCCACATTAAACATTAGTCAAGTTGTAAAGAAGGATTATAAGCAATGGAGTGAACAATGAAAATGAAGAAACAAGACAAAAAAACAACACAGAGAAAGTAGTTTGCTTCAATCTGCTTTCAGACTCTAGCTCTTTCTCTGGATATGGATATCCCTTTCCGTCATCAGCCTTTTGGAGTTGTCTTATAATCTTGCTTTGCTGAGAGGATCTCAGTCTATCAAAGTTAGTCATCACACATAGGTTGTGTCTGAAATTGTGTACAAAGCTCTGCTGGTTCTGCTTTCCTCACTCAGGATCAGTTTATATAAATCTCTCCAGGTCATGTGGTTCATTCTTTAACCCAATCCAAATGAGTGTAAGGTTCCAGCAGGACCTTCCCTCCTCTCACTAGCTTATTCTGTAGCCTTTATTACCTCATTATTATGAGATAATTACTACTTTTTATCTATTCCTGCCCAGTTTTTTTAATCACCCCATTATACTCAGCTCAGTCCAATGTCACTTTCTTTCAAACAAAATAATCACAGTCATAAGAGTACTGATAAGATTCTGACATATCAGAAATAAGAAATTTGACTTTTATAATCTATGAATTGGACATTCTGATACTGAAGTAAATGTGCTTCTCACTTAGCCATGCCAGTAAAGTTCTGGAACCTAAAAGGAAACTTCTATCTGGTTTGGTGACGTGGTATTACCATACAAATTCTACTATGTGTAGCACATACACAATTGGAGCTTCCTCTAAGTTCTTTCAAAACGCCTAAAACAATTAGATCTTGCTATATACTGGAGATATTATCAGTATATGGTAGTTTTTAAAATCTTATGCAATTTTTCCCTCAATGACTATCCATATTTAGTAGTTGTGATGGATTACTGAGATATTAATTGTACTCTGTAATACCAGTTAAAAGTGTATATATCATGAAACCCAAGGGGAATATCAGGTGGATGTTGATTGAGGATACAATTCTGACTTGACAGTCCTTTCAAAAACTGAGTAATGAGAAAGGTCTCTAAACCTGTGGCCATTTTCTTGTAATTACTTACAAAACTGGGAGCACAGCTCCCTAGAAGTATAAGGTTTGGCCATTTTTGAAGAGGCTACTCACATTCCTCAGAGATGTTTTCTTTATCTCCCCAAAATCCCCTATATATCCAATGACTCTGAGAAACCTAGTGTGGAATAAAACCAGGAAGATAATACGTGAACTAATGGGAGTGTAAAATCAGCTTTCATGAAAGAGGGCATTTTCTATCTTGAAAAGGTAACCAAGTTTTTATTAAAAATGTTGAACCTGAAACATAGGAGAGGACCAATGATTGTGGCTGAAGGACATGCAACAGTCAGGAGAGTATGCCAGTATGCATGCCTTGTAGCTGATGTCCTCAAGATCACTAAGATGATATGGCATTATGATGGAATTCTGTACCTGGAACTCCAGGAATGGTGCAGTACCAGAATATGAGATTCACCTAGGATCATTCAAAGTATCGGAAAGAAATACCATATCCACAGAAAATTTTATTCAGGATCAGGAGGGCCAATATCAGTCACAGGATAAGTTACAAAACAGAGATAATAATGGGCCATCTCTGCCCAGTGTCTCACTATATCAAGATGGCACCCTATTCAACAGGCCCACATCATTCTGTCACAAAATAAAATTTTGGAACCAAAATTATCAATAATAAAAGCGACAGAATGAAGAGAAAATACAAAAGCAAAGCTCATTGATAAAGAAATATTCAAGATATTAATACAAGGCCATGTCCAAACACTTGATTGTGTGAATCAAGCATCTTCTCCCAGAATACCATATATTAGGGCTATTTCTTTTTCTGGTGTTATAGTAGATAAGAGGCTGGATATGGAGTTAGGAAATTTCCCCTTCCTGAGTTCAAATTAATTCTCAAACACTTACTAGTATGAGTTATAGGCAAGTCTTTTAAACCTGTTTTCCTCAGGTTCTTTGTCTCTACAATAGCAAATCAATTTAGGATCTTTGCCAAGAATAACCCAAAGGGTTCATGAAGAGTCAGAAATGACGGAAAATGACTAAAATAATCTTACTTACATAGACATTGTGAGGCTAGAATGGATCTACTTCCTCCATTTCTTATTCAACTAAATCAATCTTTTAAAGACTAAGCTATACTTAATCACCAAAAAGGTAAAATGGTTGTAAGATAAAGTGGTCAGCCTCTCATGTTATATATTAAATTCTTCTGACACCATGGTGGTCCATGTTCCAAAGTCCTGTAGTCCTTCCATTAAAATTTGATATTAAAAAAAAGGCTGATGGCTTTTCAAATTGTTCAGTTGTCCCTAACTCCTCATGATCCTATTTTGGGATTTTCTTGACAAAGATACGGGAGAGTTTGCCTTTTTCTTCATCAGATAATATTATATAGGAGGAAACTAAAGAGCAACTGGGTTAAATTATTTGACCCTGGTCATCGAGTTAGCAAGTGGCTGAACCTGGATGTGAACTCAGGTCTTCCTGGCTCCAGACCCAGTGCTCAATTCAATTTGCCGCATAGCTTGCCCAAAAGAGATGGCAGTTCTCACAAAAGTAAAACAGATCTAAGCAAGTGTAGACACATTAATGGCTAATGAATAGGCTGAGAAAATGTAATAAAAATCACAATTCTAACTAAAATTATTTAGAAATGTGTAGCAGCAGGCACCCCGAGCGTCCTCAGGGTTTGCTACCGATACAGGTTCTTGGATCTGCTTTGATAAAGGAAAGCAACTCAAAATGGGTTAACAAGCTTACTTTAATCAGTCAAACATGTATCATTCACATAGTTCAGGGGAAAAAGGTCAGCACCCCGAACTTCAGAATATACAGACAGAATTATCAAGACAGAAACAGATCAAATAGACAGTTTCCAAACTGTCCAACCATTACATCCATACCAAACAACATCTGGGTTTCAAAGCCTGGGGCCTCTGGACAACAGCTTCCCAGAATCCATATCAAATCACAGAACATTTCTCAAAGTGAGCCCCAAAACAAAGCTACAGATCAGGGCTTATATAGCCTTCACCTGGCTCAGAGAATGTAACAACCTTATTAACTCACTGGCCAATCAAGAAGTATCTACTGAAAAACAAGCCTCCCACCCCAGGCTCCAGTTGCACTTTAGCCTAGGGGCAGGGAAGATCTTTAAATTTACATTCCTATTACAAAATTCAAACTACAAAATAAATTTTATAGAGTTATGAGAAATAATACAATTCTTCTAGAAGAACAAATAGTAGAGGATATCAATGTTATCAATAAAAATAATTAAAGAATGGTGGCTTAGAGGTTTCAAACAATGTTACAAAGCAGTCATATCCAAAACAATCTGGGACTGGCTAAGAAAAACACTGGTGCATCAGTGGGATGAACTAGTTACACAATAAACACTAGTTACTAATCATAGCATACTAATGTTTTACAAACCCAAACATCCAAACGTATGGGCAAAACCTCATGATTTCCAAAAATTGCTGATAAAATTATGAAGAAGTTTGGCAGAAAGCAGGCATAGACCAATCACTCAGACCAAATATCAATACAAGTTCAAATTGGGTTCATATTTAAGACTAAAAGGATGAAACCATAAGCAAGTTAAGGAAGCATGGAAAAAATTACTTCTCAGACATATGGATAAAACATGTTTTTTTAACCACAAAGGAGATGATGATCAAAAAGATTGTGGGCAATCTTCATTACTGAAAATTTTTAAAAAGTAAACAAACCAATGCACTAAAAATTAGATGGAAAGTTAGAAACTGGCCTAAACAATTTTTTTAGAAATGATTTTTGATAAAAGTCTCTATTCTCAATTACATGTTCACTCTAACTTATAAAAATAGAATCTTTCTCCAACAAATTAACTGTTAAATAGGCAAATCTCAGATTAGGAAATTAAAGCTATCAATAGTCATAGGAAAAAATATTCTAACCCACTAATAATTAGATGAATGCAGATTAAAACAATTCCTAATCATCAAATAACACCTATCAAACTGTCTATCATGAGAGAAAAGTAAAATGACAAATATTGGAGGGAATGTGGGAAAATAAGTACATTAATTTGTACTTGTTATGAATTGTTTGTAGAGATGTTAATTGTTCCGACCATTTTAGAGAACTACTTGGATCTCTACTGTTGTAATGTTAGGCCTGGTGATCTTGAGACAACCTTGATAATCTTTCTTTCAACACAGTTGTAGTTTCAAGAATTCAACCACGGAAAATTATCATCAATAATATCTTTTAAGGTTAATACAGGTGTGTGCCCCAAAATAATGCCATACCAACCATCAGCTTCTCTTTCCTCTTTCTAGCTGTGTTCTCTAAAAACCCCCTATGTGCCCTAAATATTGACCTACATATTGGGTCACTCCAGATAGATACTAAAATCAGGAACTAAGTATTGTACATTCACAATGGCATTTTGGACTATACCATCACATCCAATGGTAATAAATCTTCCAACAGAAGAAAACCTTCAAAACTGAATTGACTTGTTTCCCTCTGATACCCAAAATATTGCCACCTGTGCTTGAGTTGTACTCTATCTTAACGTGTATTTTTAAATTGTCTAAAAGATTCCTTTTTTCCGGCTCTTTTACTCTTTTCCCCTGTCTCAGTCTTCCCAATCACTTGCCATTTAAACTTTGCATTAGATTCATCCACATGGTGGAATGTATTATTCTCGACATCTACACTGAATTAGAAGTTTATTTTTTTTCTAACTCTACTTGGTCCAATAAACTTAACTCGTACAAAAATTTGCAAAACATGTAAGGCACTAATATACTGACAGGTGTACCTACATTGAAGGAAATAGGTAGTGCACTATGCCTCTGCTCCTAAAGAACAAGGTTCCAGAGGGGAACACTATGTCTTCCCAGGAGGGACTATTTCATGCAGGAGGAACATACACACATATATTTGTATGTATGTATATGTCTCTATGTCTGTGTGTCTTTTTGTGCATGTATGTGTATATATGTGTGTAACTCCATTTCTACCGATCAGCCATAATTGTGTATCCAAAAAGGAAAACTATATTTCTTACCCATTGATCTTTAAGCTATATTTTGGTTAATAGACGTTCTTCATCTACTTGGATTTTAGTGTATGAATAGTTAACCTAAGCTGTTCTGCTTGGCTGCAGACTTTTGTCACAAGCTTGTGCAATATCCTTGGTCTTCATGAAAACAGGATATATCACTCACAAACAGACTCCTGGAACAAGGTAGTTAATAAATGCTTCGAGAATTTCAGTAAACCAGGGAACATTATCACTTATAATTGACTGGACAATTTCCATGACATGATTATATACAATTCATTAAACTTCTCTTGTGCTTCAGGGATATGGACTAATGGGGACTGAGAAAATCATGAAGTCTCACTCTAGGTACAGATAGCAAGAACAAGTCACCCAAGATTCTTCTTTCAAGATAAGCAGGCAACATTACTCTTTGTAATCTTCTAATAGTAATAGGCATCAAAAATATGAAGTCTAAGTAGCTGAGATAAAAAAAAGCATATCATGATGCCCACTGGTGGAAGGCATAGGGCAATTCAGGGGTTATGTGGTGAATTTGTTCAAATTGTAATGGCATAAAACCATCATGGGAAAGGCATCAGATGAAAATTGTTAGCCATGACAATTGTCAAAGCAGCTTTCTGCAATTGGGCATATCAAATAGCTTTTGTCAAGGGACATTGATCACTGATAATATATGGGATCTCAGTTATCTTTGAGATAAAATCCATACAAATGAACAACATCTGAAGAACAAGTATGCTTATTAAAAAATAAACCTTCCTATCTCTGGCAATGAAAGGCATTAAAAATATTAAAACTAGGGGCGGCTAAGTGGTGTAGTGAATAGAGCACTGGCCCTGGAGTCAGGAGAACCTGAGTTCAAATGTGACTTCAGACACAACACATTTACTAGCCGTGTGACTTTGGGCAAGTCACTTAACCCCAATTGACCTCCAAAATTAAGCAATAACTGATGTAAACATGAAAGATACACATAATTTTTTTTTAAATACTAAAATTACATGCTTAGTTCACCTTTGTAATCTGGACGAAATTTTTTCTCTAATTAGGCAAAAGGGAAGGGAGACTACAGAGAGTGAGTTGATATATGTAGTCTCCCTGGATGTCATACAATGATTAATTGCAAGAGGGAGAGACTGTAATAGAACCTGGACCTTTACCGTCAATGGTTCAGTGTACTTCTCAAAAAGAAATTCCATCTACTGTGATGAATTGTCACTTGGCAACTGATAGTCACAGACAATTACTCCAAAACCTGGAGGTTACACACCAGCAAAGGTATACTTGGAAAGGTCGTGGATGTTTTAAACCCAACTCTTCTCATTGTCAAAGATAATTTGATATCTATTTCACAAATTTCTTTAATAAAAGTTTTTATATGTTGTAATGTCCTTCAAGACTTCATTATAATTCCTTGACTCATTGATTAGATAAAATATTTTAAAACATACTCACGGAAATGATCTTATCTAATCAATTGGGAATAAGTAGTTTCATAAGTGATGCTCCATTTTGAAATAAAACCATATTCACTTTCCTCTTGGAATCAGGATGTTGATATATTATGATATGATATGTACAATATGATGTAAAATCATATGATATGATCACACTTAAATTGATACATTTAAATTACAATTGGGTGAGAAAATTCCTGGTCATTTTATCTAAAAGAGCTCTACAAAAGAACTGAGTAATTATTGGTACAAAAAGTACTCAAAGGAGATTTATTTCTTTTCTTTTTAGACAATGTTCCTTGGATAAAAGTGATAATCGAGTTAAATGAAACCTCAGGGAGCCAGGTGACTGAGTATATTCTCACGAGCATCACAAACTTTCCTGAACTGCAGTGTTCCCTCTTTGTTTTGTTTTTACCCAACTAGATGGTCACAGCTTTTAGGAACCGGGGCCTGATCATCATAATTAGTGTGAATTCCCCTTTCAAAACTCCCATGTACTTTTTCTTCTTGTTTCTGGCATTTGTTTAATTTTGCTGTTCCATAGCAATCGGGCCAAAAATTCTTGTTAGTTTCATAAAGGGGAAAAATATCATTCCCTATAATGGATATGTAGTCCAGGTAGAATACTTTGGGATATCTGTTGCCAGTGAACTTTTTATCCTGTTAGCCATGGTCTGCGAGTTCTACATGACAGTTTGTAATTCCCTCCTCTACGAGGTTATCATGTCAGACAGGGTATGTTGGATCTTGGTGGCTTTCTCATACTTATATTGCATCATGATATGTCTAGTGATCATAACCAAGACTTTGAAATAATCTTTCTGAGTCAAATAAAATTGCATATTTGTACTGTGACTCTCTTCCTCTATTATCTATTGCATGTTTTGACACAAATGACACTGAACTAAATATTATGATCTTTTCTGCATTTAATTATGTTTACTCTTGATTGCCTTTGTCACCTACATGCTTATTCTTCTGGTCATCCTCAGGATGAACTCTTCTGGTGATAGACACAAAGCCTTCTCCATCTGTGGCTCTCACCTCACAGTGGTTGTTGTGTTCTATGTGACACTTCTCTTCATGTACTAGCAACCCCCATCTAACCATTCCTTTGACACAATCAAGATCCCTCTGTCTTTACACTCTGATCATCCCCATGATCACCCCTTTGATCTACAGCTTGAGGGAAATAAAGGTGAAAGATGCCTTCAAAATACTCTTTAAAAATGGATTTCAGAAGTCTCTTTTGTTACTAACATAAAGGTGTTTTATTTGCTCCTATTACGTTATTTGAAAGAGATAAATTTCTTCTAGGTTTCTTTGTCAATTTCTTCCTGATTTCCTGGTCTTCATTTGGAGAAATTATTTCTCTTAATATGAAGTCAAACGATGATATTCCTTTGCTATTTTTTGTCAACCATTAGTGGATCCTACTTTAGTAAATCATTTCATTAAAGGGACCTATTAGAGGACTTAGTACAAATTATCTCTATAGAAATTGATTTTATCATATATCACACTAGTATACATCTTAACTTTGGTTTCAGTTTTCTTATGTGCAAAAATAAATTAACAGGAGTTTAGAAAATGATGGTCTTAGACACTATGCTAGACACTGGGCCTACACAGGTAAATTTAAAAACCAATTAGTTCTTGCCATTGGTGCACTCACATTTTATTACAGTAAACAATATATTCTTGAGAGCTACACAACTTTTCACAACAGTGAATCTTCTTTTGAATATTTCTTATTGTTTACATGCTTACACTTATATAACCTCAATTTCCCATCTATAAGTTCTGGCCTTTGCCCTTTTTCTTCATGGAGCAGATCAAGTTGACTACTTTCCTCAGACTTCATTCCCACATCTTTCATTATTGGGTTAAATAAGATGTCCCAAAATCATAGTGTAAATTTTAGTTTCTAAAACTTAAAATGAATAATTAATTTTCAGATATTCAGTACCTTTATAAGACATGGCTTCAAATGCCATGTGTGTTCCTTCTGACTTGCATTCTTCTGGCAATAAGTTTATTGTCTCTCATTCACACTCATGAATAAAAGGCAGGAGTGTGATCACAAAAAATTAAGTTATATTCTAGTTAAAATGTTATGATGTCAAGAGTTATTCTTTGTGATTACAAAATAGTATATTAAGGAGTGCACTTCAGGAGAGTGGATCACCAGCAGTTGTGGCAGTTGCTGGAATTATCAACCCATAAATGCTGAAAGAAGGTCAGTATGGAACTCTGTTGGAACTGGGTGTAGGGGGGGAGTGGAGAGGCTCAGTCCGGCCCTGGCCCCTGCCCCTGGAGCATGAAGCAGGGCAAGTGTGGTGGCCATGCAGCTACATACACGTGGCTGCTTCAGAGCTCCTGGCCTACAGATCTAAGGGGGACAAAGCAATAATTCACAGGGTAATTGCGCTTGCTTTAACCTGCCTAGACCTGGATCATGGTCTTGGGTGGTGGTCCTGGGGTGTGTGACCAATGAGCCAAGGTGTGAGTAGAGAGGGCGCCTAACTAATAGCTCTGGGAGCTGTGAAAAACGCAGCAATTTGGGTTGAAGCCCTCCTCTCTGGAATCAGAGTTCTACTGTTGCAAAAATCTCAAAAGTCAAGTAAGTGAGTGGCAGCATGAACAAGCAAAGGAAGCAAAGCAAGCACAGCAATAAAAATTTAGATTCCTTTTGAGGGGACAAAAAGGATCAAATCATGGAATGGGAAGAAAACAACAAAGTCAGAACTCCTGCACCAAAAGATTCCAAGAAAATATGGATTGGTTACGGGCCATGGAGGAGCTCAAGAAGGATTTTGAAAATCAAGTAAGAGAGTGGAAGAAAAATTGGGAAGACAAATGAGAATGATGCAAGAAAATCAAGAAAAGAAAGTCAACAACCTGACTGAAGAAAATAATACCTTAAAAAATAGACTAACAAAAATGGCAAAAGAGGCCCAACAAGCCTATGAGAAGAAGAACTTCTTAAAATGCCAAATTTGCCAGGTGGAAAAAGAATTTCAAAAGTTCACTGAAGAGAATAATTCTTCAGAATTATATTGGAGCAAATGGAAGCTAGTGATGTTATGAGAAATGAAGATACTCTTAAACAGATCCAAACAAATAAAAAAAAATAGAAGGCAATGTGAAATATCACATTGGGAAAATGACGGACCTGGAGAATAGATCCAAGAGGGATAATTTTATATTAATGGACTACCTAAAAGACATGATCAAATAAAAGAAAAACCTAGATATTATCCTTCATGTCTTGAAAATGTCATGTCTTGAAAAAGATTCTGAAAAGAAAACTACTAGGAATGTTATACCCAGTTTGTAGAATTCCCAGATCAAGGAGAAAATATTACAAGTAGCCAGGAAGAAACAATTTGAATATTGCGGAAACACAATCAAGATAACACAAGATCTAGCAGCTTCTACATAAATGGATAAAGGGCCTTGAAATATGATATTCCATAGGTCCAAGGAGTAGGATTAAAACCAACAATCATCTGCCCATCAAAACTGAGTATTATGTTTCAGGGGAAAATACTGTCATTCAATGAAATAGAGAAGTTTTTGATTAAAAAAAAACAGAGTTGAATAGAAAATTTGACATTCAATTACAAGAAGCAAGAGAAGTATGATAAGTTAAACAGGGAAAATAAATTATAAGGAACTTGCCAAAGTTGAACTATTTACATTCCTGCATGGAAAATTATAAAATTGTAACTTATGAAACTTTTCGCAGTATGAGGATAGTTGAAGGAAATATAAATGTGTGTATTTACATATATATGTATATATTTACATATATATTGCAGGGTGTATGAGCATATGAATATATATATATGTGTGTGTTTATATATGTGTACAGGTATACATAGACAGAGGGCACAGGATCAATTGAATAGGAAAGGGATGATCTTTAAAAAATAATATTAAAATGTGAGAGAGGAATATAATGAGAAGAGATACGGAGAGACAGCATAGGGTAAATTATCTCCTATAAAATAGGCAAAGGAAAACTTACAATGGAGTGGAAGAACAGGAAGACAAAAGGGAATGGGTCAACCTCACTCTCATTGAATTTGACTTAGGGACAGAATAACATACACATTAAATTGGGTATCTTACCATATAAGAAAGTAGGGGTGAAGGGGATAAGAGGAGTCATGATAGAAGGGAGGGCAGATTGGGGGGGGGGAGGGTAGTTAGAAGCACATGCTTTTGAAAACTGATTGAGTCAAAGTAGAAAATAGAACAGGTGGGGTGTGGGATAGGATGGAGGGAAATATAGTTAGTCTTTCACAATATATCCACTATGGAAATATTTTGCAAAGCTACACATGTACAACCTATATTAAATATCTTATCTTCTCAGTATCGGTGGATGACAAGTGAAGAATGGAAAAGAATCTATAATTCAATGTTTAAAAATCAAATGTTAAAAAAATACCACAATTTTTACATGCAACTGGTAAATAATATATACAGGCACTGGAGTATGGAGTTCCATCTTGCCCGACTGGAAAGTCGGAGGGGGAAATGGGGGAGTATATAAGAGAGAGAAGATTGGGCTGAGGGGGTATTCAGTGGGATCACTCTTTTGGGGTGGATGGTAGGGGAAAGATGGGGAGAAAATTTGTAACTCAAAAGCTTGTGGAAATCAATATTGTAAACAAAAAAATTAACATACAATTTTAAAAAATACTCTTTGAAAACAGCAACAACATAGTGTTTTCTACTCATTCTCCCATACCGTGAGTTGTTGTCTTTCCAATTTTCTTTCTTTCCTCTGTTCAGTTCTCAATTTCCATTCTGCACATTGCCACCCAAAATTGGACACAATGATCCAAATGTGATTTGCTTAGGGCAGAATGCAACTGGACTTTCAAATCCTATACCAGGATGTCCTGTATATCTTGAAGATTATAATACTTCCCTTAGATGATATATAATACTCATTACTCTTATTCAAGTTGAAATCCACTAAGAACTGCAAGTTTTATTCAAAAGAATGCCTAAAAGAACATGTGTTAACTATTTTTTCCCTTTTAAAAAATACATAAAAATAAGAATTTACACTTGTTTCATATGAAAGCAATTGTATTAAAATTCTTATCTTAACTCATGTTAGGTTTACAATTTCTAGGAGAAAGTTCTTAGCTTGTGTAGAAAAAACAGGGCTAGAGGCAAGAACCAAAGAAGGCTATATTTGTTGATTTAAATATATATATATAAATGTATATATATACATATATATATATATATATTCCTGCTTCATAGATCTAATGGTTTTAAATTTTCTCTTCCTCCTTCCAACTTTCACCCCCCAGACAAAGATATACAGTTCCACACTACTCAGTATTACAGCCTCTTCTCCAATTTTCTTCAATAAAAAAAAGTATGTTGGACTTAGTTTTCATTATGTATCTGGGTATGGAACTTAAAATACTGAATTGAATATTGGAATGCATTAGGAAGGAAAGCACTATGAAATTGTCTAGGGATTTGGTGAGAAATGAGTTTAAAATAAAGGGCTCACAATTATCTTTTTTTTTTCCTAAGTAGGGTGGTTTTCTTCAAGATTACAACATATACATGTTGCAACATCAGATTTTGCTTGATCTGACCTGAAAGCATAATTATTTCATTGATAAGAGTTTCATAGACATGAGAATATAGAATTTCCATAATAACATCAAAATCTCTAGCTTTTGCTGTAATTCTATTGAAAATCAAAAATCCTGACCAATAACTCTCTTCCCCAAGAGTAACCCATCCCAACCTTTCCTCAATCCTGTGAATTAACAATGCTTCACAGAATCACCTCTCCCAATGGTATGCTTAAAATGGTAAAGTAGTCCAAGGGGAGGTTTTGTTTTGTTTTGCTATGGTTTGATTCTCTGTTTCCTCCTAAATAATTTCAGAGTTTTGAGAATAATATTAAATGTTTTCATTTTACATATTTTAAGAGAGGTCTAAGAAGAAAATATATGAATAAGAGCTGACATTTGTGGATAGAGTTCATAAATATTACATCATTGAAGATTCATGACAACTCATGATATTGACATAATAGATATTCCAATCACATTTGACTGAAAGAAATGAGCCTCAACAAATATTAAAGTGTTGAAATCATCGACTATAAACATCTGGTGAAAACTTGAAACAGACCCTTGCTGAGTATAAATTAAAATTCTATATTTTCTCCTATAATATGCTGCCTCTGAAATCAGAACAATCTAATGACTGATTATAAGCATCATCAGTATCACAATCACATCAATGTCAATGCTCCTCTTTTTCTTCCTCTTGCTACTCTTCATGATTTTCAGCCTAATCATCATCATCAACACATTTCCCAAACAGTTACACTTATGCTCATCCACTGAATTAGGAGCTGCAGAAAATGCACAAAATATTGAGGGCTGTGTTTTATGATATTTAAAGTATTGGTGCAAGTCGTAGTGGAAATGGATGAGAAGTGAATGTGCTGCTGGGAAGCACTAATACCTAGTATCAGTCAAAGAGAAATCCAAAGTATACATGTATTTAGAAGTCTATATTAAGGCAACTATTGATCAAGAAATATTTAATAAGAATCTACTATGTGAAAATGACTAAGATAAGTTCTGGATATATTGACAAGAAACCAAAAATCTCCGCATTCAACAAAGTGAAAATCTAATTGTGGTAACAATATGAAAAAATACATGCAAAGCAAGCCACATATAAGATAAGCAGGAATTAATTAAAAAATAGCCATTGAACATTTACTCTATCACAAACTCTTGGCTAAGCAATTGGGATATCAATAGAAGTACATTTCATACCCACAAGGAGTTCATATCTTAAAATATGGATATAATAAAAATGTTTCAGCTCCAAGTCAAATGGAAAGTGTTTACAGTTTTAAAGTACAATAGTAAAGCATATAATAATGAATCTTCATTAATTTTATATTCACGTCTCTTTCATGGTTGAACCATACTTTCAAGAATTTTGATAGAAGATCAATTTCATCTCTGAGTCAATAGTTGGGGCTACAGAACATAGAGAAGAAAAAGCTAGATTATATCTCCAAGGATATTTTTTCTTGGAATGATAGAGCATAGTTGTAAATTGAAATGAATGGTTCTGAGGTACTCTTTAACTTCCAGAGCTCCGCTGTTTTCCTACCTATTTCTTGGAGGTAGTTGCCTCTGGATGCTCATGGTGATGAGAAATGTTGGTCCATTCTCCCCAGTAACTGATCACTTCAAAGATGATTTCAGGAATCACTTTTGAAAGAGGTGTAGTTTCTGTGTACCAAATCAGAAAATAATATTTGAGATGTACAAAAGCCCTGCCTGACTCAAAACATCTTCCCAACATTTAGGAACAGTGCTTTCATGACTTATATTGTTAACCAGTCTGAATTAGTCATTGTGGTACAGAGATGAAGAACTTCTCACTGAGTAGGGAAGTTACAAACTAAAAATGAGGTCTCTACACAGCACAGTAGCATGTTATTAATAGACCAACTCTATCATGTCAAGGGCATATACAGTAGGAGCCTTCTCTTATTTAATTGTCAGGAGCTAAACATATTATACCCTACTACAGACTAGAGATATTCTCAATACTTTCAAGATTTTGAAATGTTTTTTTTTTATTTTAAAATTTTATTTATTTATTTTTCTTTTACAACATTCATTTCCACAAGATTTTATGTTACAAATTTTCTCCCCATCTTTCTCTTACTCCTAAGACAAGATACCAAGCCTAATGAATACCCCTTTCCCCAATCTGTTCTCTCGTTTATCCTCCCCCAATTTCCCCCTAACTTTCTATTAGGGCAAGATGGATTTATTTTTTTTTTGCCCTTATTAATTTGTTTCTTTAATTTTAGTTTACAAGACTCAGTTCCACAATCCCTTGATTTTCAAGTTTTCTTCCCCTCTCTCTCCTCCATCCCTCCCCCCGACCATGGTGACATGCAATCAAGTACACAATGTGCAAATACTTTCGCGTTAGACATTAGAGAGTTTGGAAAGAAGGATTGTAACCCACGAAATGAACAATGGGAAAGAGGAAACAAAACCAAACAAGAAAAAGAAAGAGCAGGTAATTTCCTTCAGTCTGCATTCAAACTCTGTTCTTTCTAGTTCTGTCTCTGAATGTAGACATCTCCTTCCATCATGTGTCTTTTGGAGTTGTCTTATAACCCTGCATTACTGAGAAGAGTCCAGTCTATCAATGTTAGTCAGCACGCATACATTTTGTCTGTAATTGTGTAGAAATGTCTTCTGGTTCTTCTCTTCTCACTCAGCATCAGTTGGTATAAGTCTCTTCAGGTAAATATGAAGTCCACCTGCTCCTCATTTCCCATAGAACAATAGTATACCATTACATTCATATACCACAACTTGTTTAGCCATTCCCAAATTGACGAGCATCACCTTAATTTCCAATTCTTTGCCACCACAAAAAGAGATGCAATAAATGTTAGTACATAAGATCCTAGCTCCCATTTCTATGGTATCTTTGGGATACAACCCCAGAAGTAATATTTCTGGGTCAAAGGGTATGCAATTATTTATAACCCTTTGGGCATAGTTCCAAATTGCTTTCCATAATGGTTGAAGCAGTTCATAACTCCGCCAATAATGCATTAGTTTTCCAATTTTTGCACATCCTCTATAGCATTTGTCATTTTCCTCTTTTGTCATCTTAGCCAATCTTACTGGTGAGATGTGGTATGTCAGAGTTGTTTTGATATATATTCCTCTAATCAATAGTAATTTAGAGCAATTTTTTTCATATGTTTGTAGATATCTTTAATTTCCTCCTCTGAAAATTGCCTGTTCATATTCTTTGACCATTTATCAAATGTGAAATTATTTGTATATGTATAGATATGACTCAATTCTGTGTATATTTTAGAAATGAGGCAAGAAGGATTTCTATACCCCAATGCCTGTCTATCTTATTTTCCATATACAAAATTTTTTTTTAAGTTTTGTTTTTAAAACTTTGATTTCCATATTCTTTCCTTTCTTCCCTCACCCACCCCCACAAGGAAGACAAGCAATTCAATATAGGTTGCACATGTGTAGTTATTCAAAACATTTCCATAGTGGTTATATTGTGAAAGACTGACTATATATCCCTCCATCTGAGCCCACCCCCCCACTTATTCAAATTACTCCCTTTTCAAAAGTGTTTGCTTATACCTACCCTTTTCAGCAATCTGCCCTCAATTCTATCATCCCCGTCTTATCCTCTTTCCCCCTACTTTCATGTACAGTAAGATATCAAATTGAGTGTGTATGCTATTCCCTCCTTAAGCCAAATTCAAAGAGAGTGAGGTTGACCCATTCCCTTTCACCTTCCTGCTTTTCCCCTTTATTATAACAGTTTTTCTTGCTACTTTTATATGAGATAATTTATTCTATTATATCTCTCCATTTCTCCTTCTCCCATTATATTACTCTCTCGCCTCTTAATTTTATTATTTAGATATGATCCCTTCCTATTCAACTGATCCTGTTTGCCATGTCTATGTTATGCATGTACACTCACATACACACACTCACATATGTATTTGTGCTCACATACACCCAGCTATACATACATATGTATGTATGTATACATATATATTCCCTTCAACTATCCTCATACTGAGGAAAGTCTCATGAGTTACAATTATAATTTTTCCGTGTAGGAATATAAATAGTTCAACTTTAAAAAGTTCCTTATGACTTCTTTTTCCTGTTTACCTTCTCATGCTTCATGTATTTGGAAGTCAAATTTTCTCTTCAGCTCTATTTTTCTCATCAAGAATACTTGAAAGTGGGGCAGATAGGTGGCATAGTGAATAGAGCACTGGCCCTGGAGTCAGGTGGACCTGAGTTCAAATCTGGCCTCAGACACTTTACACAAAACTAGCCATGTGACCTTGGGCAAGGCACTTAAACCCAATTGACCCCACCTTTCCATCTCCAAAAAATAAATAAAATAAAAAAGCAAAAAAAAAAAAAGAATACTTGAAAGTCCTGTATTTCATTGGATGATCAAATTTTCCCCTGAAACATTGTACACAGTTTTGCTGAGTAGTTGATTCTTGGTTTTAATCATAGCTCCTTTCACCTCCAGAATGTTGTTTTCCAAACTTTTGATCACTTAAGGTAGAAGCCATTAGATATTGTATTGTTCTGATTGTGTTTCCACACTACTCAAATTGTTTCTTCCTGGCAGCTTGAAATATTTTCTCCTTGACCTGAGAACTCTGGAATTTGGTTATGATATTCCTAGGAGTTTTCTTTTGGGGATTTTTTTTCAAGAGGTGATCAGTGAATTATTTCACTTCCTATTTTGCCCTCTAGATCCAGGATACTGGGGCAATTTTCTTGAGAATTTCTTGAAGGATGATTTCTATGCTCTCTCTCACTTTTTTTTATCATGGCTTTCAAGTACTCCAATAATTTTTAAATTATCTCTCCTGGATTTATTTTCCAGGTCAGTGCTTTTTCTATTGAGATATTTAACATGGCCTTCTATTTTGTTTTTTATTTCTTTGGATCTGTTTTATAATATCTTGATTTCTCATAATGTCATTAGCTTCCAATTGCTCCAATCTATTTTTGAAGGAATTATTCTCTTTCTTTGAAACTCCTTTTCCATCTGGGGAATTTGACTTTTTAAGTCATTCTTCTCCTCGTTGGCTTTTTGGGCCTCTTTTACCATTTGAGTTAGTCTATTTTAAGGTGCTATTTTCTTTAGGATTTGGGGGGACTCTTGCTTATCATGATTTTCTCAATCATTATCATTTCTCTTCCCAGTTTTTCCTCTACTTTTCTTACTTGATTTTCAAAATTCTTTTTGAGCTCCTCCATGGCTTGTAATGAATTCATATTTTTCTTGGAAGCTTTTGATGCAGGAATTTTTACTTTGTTGACTTCTTCTGGTTTTCTGTTTTGATCCTTTTTGTACCCAAAAAGGAATTTTATGGTCTGATTGTGCTTCCTCTGCTTGCTCAGATTGCCAGCCAATTACTTGACTTTTGAGCTCTTTGCCATGGTAGAACCCTGCTTCCAGAGTGAAGAAAGCTGTGTCCCAAATTTCTGAGGATTTTGCAGCTGCCAGTGGTATGTGGATGGAGTCCTCTCTACAGCTACCACAAGCTCTAGCACACTTGCCACACACCCCAAGACCACACCCCAAGTCTATTTTCTGGATCCAAGCAGGACAAATCGAAAGCAATTACCCTACAAATGGTTGCTTGGTCCCCCTACAATATGCAGGCCATGAGCTCCAGCAGCAGCCACACAGCAGCAGCTGCAGCCACTGTTCCTCTGCCAACTCTCATCCAGGAGCAGGGGCCAGACCACACTCTTCTTTCACTTGTTTCCAACAGAGTTCCTCACTGACCTTTTATTTTCTCTTTGGTGTTTATGGGTTGAGAAGTGTGGAAACTGCCCCAGCTGCTGGTGATTCATTCTCATGAAGTCTGCCCTGGCCAATCTTTGCCACTGTTAGGGGCCACCCCATCTCTGGGACCATGCGGTTCAAGGGGAACTCTGCTCAGCTCCCATCTCAGTGCTATAGACCCTTCCTGCTGCCCTTCCAGGCTGTCTTCAGCAGGAGATTTGTTTCTCTCTATCACTTTGTGGGTTCTGACCTCTGAAATTTGTATAGAGTCATATTTTAAATGTATTGGAGGTGGTTAGAACAGGAGTTCAGCCAAGTTCCTGCTTTAACTCCACCTATTGACTCTGCCTCAAGATTTTGAAAACGTAAATTTAATATATTATCCTGCCTGTCTATATTTAGTCATTCTGATCAACTGAGATGTAAAATGTAATTTATAATGATGTTATAGTTGGCTACATAAAAACCTGGAGAAAATTTATATGAACTAATGGAAATTGAAGCAAGCAGTAGCAGGAGAACACTGGACACAGTAACAGCAATTTAAGTAATGATAATAAATTGTGAAAGACATAGGTATTCAGCTCAATATAATAATTCATACAGTTCCAAAGGATACTTAGATGACAAATTGTATTCACCTCCAGAGAGAGGACTCATGAAAACAGAGTGATGATTGAAGAACTAATAAAAAAGTTGTTTTTTTTAAAATAAATGTATCAAGCTCTTTCAGAAAAGATTAGGGTGATTAGGAAAGGAAATATGCAATTGTTTACCAATACATATTATAGGCGAGTGCCTGTGCTAACCAGTTTACAAATAATATCTCATTTCAACCTCAAAAGAATCTGACTAGAAATAGTTTGGAAAGTATCAAAAGGAATGTATATACCTTTAAAAAAAAGCAAGCTGTATGAAATGAGGAATCATAATGTCACATACAATTCATTTTTGTATTCGACTGTATATATGGAAATTATTTTTTTCTGCTGTCCAAGCTCAGAATATAAAATAAAGTCAATTGTAAAAAATTTAAAAAAAGAATTTGACTAGAAAATGCAATTATATCTTTTTGAAAGTTTAAGAAACTGAATCAGACAAAGATTAACATACACGAAAGGGGTCACACTGATGTTAAGTATCTGAAACAACTTTTAAACTTAGTTGTTTCTGACTCCAAACACAGAGACAAATTCATTGAATCACTTAACTACCTGAAAAAAATTTCTTTTGATCCTCACAACAATCCTGTCATGTCGATGCTCTTATAAGCCCTATTTTACCGAAAAGGAAAAAAAATACAGAAAAATGTTATGTTACTTGCTATAAGTCAAAGACCTAGTGTATGAGGGTAGATTAGAAATCAGTTTTTCTTAGCAGCAGGCCCAGTTGTCTATCCACTGCACCACCTTTTTCTTTCTAAAAGACCTTGTAATTCTCTAAGGCAATCCATCCTGTTCATCTATCCCAGGTTATTTTTGGTTTTCAGTGCTCATCTATTTCAATCCATCTGTCCTAGACATACAAGCAAAAAGGCAAACTCTACATCTTGCCCATTTAACTCTATGTTATATTCTGGATAATAGGTGTTCTTCAGTTACATGATTTTTACTATGTTTGTGGCTAGAATAAAATGCTCTTGGTTACTGTCCTCTTGTAGAAGCCTGTAATTTCCTTGTGTATGATACAACCATGGCATAGCATACATAAAAAAGAAACCTCCAATGTAATAAATGTTTCATAAAATTAGGTTAGGCAATGGACATTTTTCACTTATTATGTCTGTGTAATTTCCATGACATGTTCACACAAAATTAATTAAACAGCTTCCTGCTTCAGGGATTTGGTCTTTTGGGGACAGAGAAAATCATAAAGTCTAACTCTAGCAGCTGGCAGTATAGATTACATGAACAAATACAAAAGATTCTACCTTCCCGATAAACAGGTAACATTATTCTTTGTTTGTAATTTTCCAGTGCAGGTTGTGTCAAAGTTATGGTGTCCAAAAATCTCAGTTAAAAAGTCAAATTCAATGCTGATCAATGAGATGAAAGGAAAATTTTGGGGCCTTTGACTGAATTTCAGCAAAATTTTAAAAAGGCATAAAATTATTATAGGAAAGCCATCAAATTAAAGTTCCTAACTGTGAAAATTGTAATAGAAACTTTTCTGCAATCAGTGAAACGATATTAATAGTTTTTGTCAAAAGATCTTGGTCATTAATGACATATGAGATGAGAATTACCTTTTCATTAATCCTGGTATCTGGACATCATCTGAAAAGCCAGGGATATTAAAAAAAAAACCCAAAGAGTCTTTTCCTGTCTTTTGGAAAATGATACATAAAACACCAAACACACACACACACACACACACACACACACACACACACACACATATATATATATATATACATATATATATATATGTAATCTCACAGATATCATACAATTAATGTCTCCATGAGGTAGACATTGAAATAAATTCTGGACCTTTACTTTCAATGGTTTAGGCCACCTGTAAAAAGGAAAATCTCTCAGCATTTCTTATTACTTTGCAAATGAGAATCATAGTCAATGATCCAATAACCAGGGGATTACACAACTAGCAAAGGATTTATGGAATTTTGTGGGATATTTTATTTATCCTCTCTTGATTTAGGTTCCATTCTATTTCATCACAACTCCTCCATAAGGTGATATTATATACTCTATCCTACATTAGTATCACACTATAAGCTTTTGAACCATTAATTAGTGAAAATAAAACCTATTTATACCACTGTCCTGTTCCATTCCTTGAAGCAAAGTACTGATGGGCAACTAGGTGGTACAGTGAGCAGAGCACCGGCCCTGGAGTCAGGATGACCTGAGTTCAAATAAGGCCTCAGACACTTAACACAAAATCTAGCCGCGTGACCTTGGGCAAGTCACTTAACCCCAATTGCCCTCTGGAAAAAAAAGGCAAAAAAAAATACTGTCATAATTTGCTATTTTGTAGAAGAAAACCACATTCACTATCCTATAGGTGGTAGGATATTGATATGAATTCATATGATATCATAACATGTGACATTGTATCAAATTGTACAATGTGATATTTAAATTTGAGTGAATTTACCAAATAGCACCTAAATCAATAAAATCAACATGTAAATGAGAGATAAAATTCCTACTCATCTTTTTCTAACATATTTCTACCCACTAATAACCTAGTCATTTATGCAAAAAGTACTCTAATAAGCCTGCTTTCTTTTCTTCACAGATTATGTTCTTTGGATGGAAGAAATTATTAACCTGAATAAAACCTCAGTGAGACAAGTGACTGAATTCATTCTCATGGGCATCACAGATAGTCCTGAGCTACAGGGTCCCCTCTTTGTTGTGTTTTTTCTCAATTACATGGCTATAGTTATGGGGAACCTGGGTCTGATCATCCTAACCAGGGTTGATTCTCACCTCCAAACCCCCATGTACTTTTTCCTCAGGCATCTGGCATTTGTTGATCTTGGCTATTCCACAACTATTGGGCCAAAAATGCTAGTTGGATTCATAGAGGAGAAAAATATTATTTCTTATAATGGATGTATAATACAGCTACTTTTTTATGTCATGTTTATTGCCAGCGAACTATTTATCCTGTCAGCCATGGCCTATGACCGCTATGTGGCCATCTGTAATCCCCTCTACTACATGGTCATCGTGTCAGACATGGTATGTTGGCTCTTGGTGTCTATGTCATACCTCTATAGCACCATGGTATCCCTACTGGTCTCAGTAAAACTTTTTCAATTATCTTTCTGCAAAGCAAATGTAATAAGACACTTCTACTGTGACTCTGCCCCCCTATTGTCTATTACATGCTCAGAGACTAGTGAGATTCAACAAATCATTATGTTCTTGGGTGGATTTAATTTTGTTTCTTCCCTTATGATTATCCTTATCTCTTACATATTCATACTTACGACCATCCTCAGGATGAACTCTGCTGAGGGCAGACACAAAGCCTTCTCCACTTTTGCTTCTCACTTGACTGGCGTGGTTATATTCTATGGAACAATTATATTCATCTATCTGCAGCCCCAATCTAGCCATTCCTTTGACACAGACAAAATAGCTTCTGTATTTTACACTCTGGTCATCCCTATGCTCAACCCACTGATCTATAGCTTGAGAAACAAAGAGGTGAAAGGTGCCTTAAGGAGGCTCTTTAAAAAAATCATGTAAGCCTTCTCTTTAGTGGCAATGTAGTATATGATTGCATTGCACTATTGGAAGCAAGCAAATAAGGACTAGATTTCCTTAAACTTCTCCCTGATTATATTTTTGTCTCTTATAGAAAAAATGTTTATCTTAATATGCAGGCAGAGAATGATTTTTGATTTGTCATTACTGTTTTTTTGTCATCAAACTCTAATAAATGCTAGATTTGTGGACTATATGGTTTAAGGTACCTATGAGATTATTAATACAAAACATTGCTATAAAATAATCTACTTCATTACTGATGCTATAGTTACCACCTAACTTTATTTTAAATTTCCTAGCCTGGCAAAACCAATTAAAAATCATTTAAAAAAATTCTGGTGCTTCATACTATTCTAGGCATTGGGTCTCTGCTGAAAAAAATGTAATATATATTTTGCCATCAGTGAATTTACATTTTGTGAAGGAAAATATGTACATGAGAAGCCCCATTGTTCAATAGAGCAGCCAATCTGTTTTTTAATATCTCTTACTGTTAAGATATTTATCCTTATTGGAACCTAAATTTCTCTTCTATGACTCTCAACTATTCTTCTAGTCTTTTTTGTGAAATGGAACAAGTTGATTGCCTCTTCTTTATAATCATTTTTCAAATTCTTAGAGAAAGCTTGGAACTCTTCCCCCTGCTTCAGTCCCAGATTTTTTTTTTCAATTTTTGCTAGCATGGAAGGAACACTGGATTATAAAGGGGTTCCAATAATCTTAGGGTAGATTTGATTTTCTAAAGCTTAAAGTAAATCAGACTTTTGAAAAATTATGTATTGTTAGAGAGCCTGAGTTTAAATAAAAATTCTCTTACTTGTGGCTGGTGAAATTCTGGGAAATAACTTTATTTTGCCTAACACCCACTTATCTATAAAATGTGGATTTGAAGACATTAGTTAATTAATTAATTAGTTAATTTGCTATTGATATAATGTAATTAATTAATTTAATTGCTGTTTCTGTGTGGCATTTCTGTGATGACATGAACCTGTCTTTGTGCTAGGAGACTTCAACCAGTTCTCATGTCATGTTCTTTTTCAAATTAATTTTAAACTTAAATAAAAAATGTGAAAAAGAAAAAAGTTATGAAGAACATTGTCATGTAGACAGTAGATAAGGAGAGGATTAGATAAAAAGCTATAAATTTCCACTTCCAGAAAACATATATAAAAAATATCACCCATTGTTTTCAAAAACTACAGTTTTCTTTGCTTAATTATAGGTTTTCTTTTGTTTAGTTGTGTACTTTTTACTTTATTTTTCCCCTCTCAAGCACCTCACTGCTTGCCCTAAATAAGGTCACAATTACACAAGTATGTGTGTGTGAGCCCCACACACACACACACACACATAAAAACTCTTACATACATATGTAATTGAATGCTATGCTTATTTCCACTTGTGATCTCTTTCTATGAGTGTCAATACCATATTCACTCATTAGCCCAAATCTTTCCATATTTCTCTAAATCAACAAGGATATCATTTTGTACACAACAGCAATATTCCAAACACCTATAAACCCTACCAGAGAGATTGTGTATGAAAGTCCCGCCCCCTTTTCTGCATTCCTTATGTTTTTGACAATGGTTTTATTTGATCCATAATATTTTAATTTAAGATAATAAAAATCATCTATTTTACACTTCAGTAATGGTCTAGTATTATCATTTAAGGCTTTATATTGCTAAATCTACTTCCTTTATATTTTATTCCCTGATTTACTTGAATTTACTCACCTTTTTTTATTCCAAAAGAACTATATAAATATATATATATATATATTAACTCAGTAATATTTCTTAGTAATTTGATTGGAATGATATTGAATAAATAGATTAGTTAAGCAAAACTTTATTTTTTTAATGTTGAATTTAGCTATGCATGAATAATAAATATTACTTCAATGATGTATATCTGGATTTGTTTTTTTTTAATGTATTATTTTTATTTTCATTTAGTTCCTGTGCTGCTGTGGTTGTTGTTGTTTGGGCAGATATCCTCTCACATAAAGTTCCTCCCATTCACATTCTAAGAAATGGCTTTTTTGTATTTTCCTCTGTCCTATGTTTCTCACTATACTTCTGACACTGCTTAGCATGTCCTTCCTCATATCTCTGCTTTGCTTGTACCTGTTACCTTGCTCTCTTCTTCCTTTGCATACCTACCCCTTCAAAAGTCCCTCCCTTCTCATTCCCCTGCCCTATTCCCTTTCCCTCTTATTTCTTTCAAAATTTAGAAGACTTCGTATACTTTTCTAGATAGATATGTGTTTTACTATTTTTTAAATACGTTTTTTATTCATTTTTAGTTTTCAACATTCATTTCCACAAGATTTTGGGTTAAAAATTTTCTCCTCATTTTTCCACTACCCCATCCCAGTACAAGGAGCCTACTGAATACCCTGTCCACCAATATGCTCTCTTTTATATCCTCCCCCATTCCTCCTCTAATTTTCTAGTAGGGCAAGATGGATTTGTATACCCCACTGCTTGTATATCTTATTCCCAGTTGCGTGTAAAACAACAAAAATTTTTAAACATTGCTTTAAAACTTTGATTTCCACATTCTTTCCCTTCTTCTCTCCTCACCCACCTCCTCTGGGAAGACAAGCAATTCTATGTAGGTTGTACATGTGTAGTTACACAAAACATTTCCATAGTACTTATATTGGGAAAGACTAACTATATCTCCCTCCGTCCTATCCTGCCTCCCATTTATTCTATTTTCTAATTGACCCTGTCCTTTTTGAAAAGTGTTTGGCTCTAACTACTGTCTCCCCCAATCTACCTTCCCTTCTATCATTCTTCCTCTTTTCCGCTTCCCCCTTACTTTCTTGTAGGGTAAGATACCTAATTGAGTGTGTATGTCATTCCTTCCTTAAGCCAAATTCAATGGGAGTAAGGTTGACTCATTCCTGCCCTTCCCCTGAATTGTATGTGATTCACTCTTTAACCCAATCCAAATGACAGAAAGGTTCCAGCACAGCCTGTCTTCCCCTCAATAGCTTCTTCTGTGTCATTCCTTTTTTGCCTCATCCATATGACATAATAACTACTTTTTATTTCTTCCTACCTAATTTTGGGTACTCAGCTAAGTCCAAGACTTTTCTTTGAACAAAATAATTACAGTCAAAAGAATACTGATAAGATTTTCACATATAAGAAAAAAAATAACTTTAATGAATCAATGAATTGGACATTCTGATACTGAACATAATATGCTTCACAATGAACCATGCCAGTAAAGTTCTGGATTCTAACATAAACCTACTACCTGGTTTAGTCACATGGTATTAAAATTATCTCTACCATGTCTAGGGCATATACAATCAGAGCTTCCTCCAAGTTCATTTTCAATGCCTAAAGCAATTAGACCTTGCTATATACTGGAGAAGTTGTCAGTACATGGTATTTTTTTTTTAATCTTATGTAGGATTTTTTTCCCCCAGCTATCCATATTTAGTAGTTGTGAGCAATTATAGGGGTATAAATTGTAATTTTTTATTCCGGATAACAACATTTACATTATGAAACCCGGGGGGGATGTCAGATGTATTTGGATTGAGGATACAATTCTGACTTGAAAGTCCTTTCAAAAACTGGTTAATGAGAAAGGTCTCCAAACCTACTGCCATTTTCTTGTAATTACTTAGAGAACTGGAAGGTCAATGACTCCCTAGAAGTATAAGGTTTGGCCCTTTTTCTAGACACCACTCACATTCTTCATTAATCCCCTTGTCTCCTCAAAATCCCTTAGATAGCTAATGACTGAGAAACCTATTGTGGAATAAAAACAGGAAAATATGTTAACAAATGGGAGTTTAAAATTGGAATTCATGAAAGAGGATATTCTATCTAGAAAAAGGTACCCAATTTATTATTTAAAATGTTTTTTTTTTATTTTTTTCAAATGCCTTATTAACTTCTGATTTATATCATTCATTTCTGGCAGATTTTGAGTTACAAATTTTCACCCCGTTTTTCCCCTACCCACTTCCCCAAAATAGAAGTCCCACAGGATATTCCCTCCTCTAATCTGCTCACTCCCATATTTTCTCCCATACCCCTTTCGGCTTTTCCAGTGGATCTCTATGCCCCAGTGCCTGTATTATCTTAATTCCAACTTACACATAAAATAGTATCAATAATAGTATATATATATATATGAATATTTGATTTTTAAACTTTGAATTCCAGATTCATTCCTTTCCTCCCTTGACACATATCCTTACTGGGAAGACAAGCAGTTCAGTATAGGTTGTACATGTGTGTCTAATCCAAAACAGTAACATAGTAGATATATTGTAAAAGAATGACTATATTTCCATCCCTCCTATCCCACCTCCCATTTGTTCCATTCTCTACTTTGATCCATCCCTTGTCAAAAGTGGGTGCTTCCAACTTCCCTCCCCTCCCCAGCCTGCCCTCCCTTCCATCATCCCCTCTCTCATCCCCTTCCCCCCCTACTCTTCTGGAGGGTGAAATACCCTATTTAGTGTGTATTTCATTCCCTCCTCAAGCCAAATTCAATGGGAATAAGGTTGGCCCATTCCATTTTGCCTTCCTATTTTTCCCCTCCATTTTTCCTTTTCCCTTGCTTCTTCTATATGAGATAGTTTACCCCATTCTTTCTCTCCCCATCTCCTCTCATTATATTCCTCTCTCACCTTGTATTTTCACCTTTTATGTATCATCACTTCCTGTTAAATTGGTCCTGTACCCTCTATCTATGTATACCTGTAAACACATATACACACATCCCCATATGTATTCATATGCCCATATACCCTCATATATAGACATATATATCTTTCTATTCCCTTCAACTACTGAGAAAAGTTCCATAAGTTACAATTATCATTTTTCCATGTAGGGATGTTAATAGTTCAGCTTTGATAATTTCCTGATGATTTCTTTTCTCTGTTTACCTTCTCATGGTTCTATTGTTTCTTTTTTTTTTTTAAGCAATTGGGGTCAAGTAACTTGCTCAAGGTTACATGGCCAGTTATTTCTGGGTGTGGTGTTAAGTATCTGAGTCCAGATTCGATCCGAGGTCCTCCCAACTCTGGGGCCAGTGCTCTTACTCACTGAGCCACCTGGCCGCCCCTGTTATCTTGCTTCTTGTATCTGAATGTCAAATTTTCTATTCAACTCTGTTTTTTTTTGTTCCAGTAAGAATGCTTGAAAGTCCTCTATTCTACTTAATGACCTTTTTTTCCCCCCTGAAACATGATACTCAGTTGTGCTGGGTAGGTCACTTTTGGTTTTAATCCCAGCTCCTTTGACCTCTGGAATATCATATTCCAAGCCCTTCGATCCCTCAGTGTAGAAGCTGCCAGATCCTGGGTTTTCCTGATTGTGTTTCCACAATATTAAAATTGTTTCTTCCTGGCTGCTTGTAATATTCTCTCCTTAATTTGGGAATTCCAGAACCTGCCTATAATATTCCTAGGAGTTTTCTTTTTGGGATCTTTTTCAGGATGTGACTAGACTGCAATCCAGATATAAGCAGGTTAAAGCAAGAATGATTATCCCTCAGATTGGTTGCTTGGTCCCCCTACACTCTGCAGGCCAGGAGATGAAGCTGCCACATGGTGCTGGCTGGCTGGCTGTGCTGGAGTCTCAGTGGCTTCTCGCCCTGGGGGCAAAAGCCATGAACTCCCACTTACTGGGTCCCAAAGTCCAGACTGCACTGGCCTCTCACTTTGTCCTTCACATCTGTGTGTTGATAAATATTGAAATGGCCACAGCTGCTACTGATCTGGGGTCCTTTTGGCTGGTGGCTGGTCAGACCCCCCCAGGGCTAAAGCCTTGGTGTGGGGCTGGGTTCAGCTCCCAGAGCACTCTGCTGGCTGATTCCTGCCAGCCTGCCTGGCTATTCTCAGAGGGAGGTTAGCTTCTCTGTGTTATTTTGTGGGTTCTACAGTTCCAAAGTTTGTTCAGAGTCCCCTTTTTACATGGATTGGGGAAGGTGGAAGCCGGAGCCACAGGAAGGTCATGTTCCTACTCCACCATCTTGACTCCGCCTATTATTTAAAATGTTGAAACAGAAGAATAGGAGGGGACCAATTATTGTCATTTAAGGAAATACAACAGTCAGAAGCATATGACAGTATGCAGTTCTTGTAGTTGATTTCCTCAAGATCACTTTGATGATATGTGATTATGATGGAATTCTATTCCTAGTCCTGTGATTGGTACAGTACCAGAAACTGAAATTCACCTGGGATGATTCAGAGTATCAGAAAGAAATATCAGAACAACAGACAATTTCATCCAGGATAAGACAGACCAGTATCAGCCATGGGATATGTTACAACACAGAGAAGATAATGGGACATCTCTGCCCGGAGACTAACAATATCAAGATGGTACACAATTCAACACGCCTACATTCGCCTATGACAAAATAATATTTTGGAACAAAAATTATCTAGAATAAAATCAATGACATGAAGAGAACTTATAAAACCAAAGCTCATTGATAAAGACATATTTCAGAAATTAAAATTTTCAAAATACTTTTAAGTTAGTAAAATTGACAAAAATATTAATGCAAAAAATAATGCATGTTTATGGAATATACATTTCATTGTAAGCTTGGTCAACAAAAATAATTCTAATAATGCTTCCTTCTCTTCCTCCTGTTCCTCCTCCGCCTCTTTCTTCTCTGCCTCCTACTTCTGCTCCTCCTCCTTTTTATCCTCCTTCCCCTCCTTCTTTTTCTTTTCATTGTTGTTATTATTCTTGTGATTATTATTATTGACATGATTATTTTTATAAAAGAGGCATCCCTGGTGGTCTTAGAACAAAGTACTTTTAGAGAACGGCTTATTTGAGGAAATATTTATCAGTCATGGAGCCACTATAATCTAGGACTCATTGTCTTGTTGAATAGATATTCACCTCCATTATCTGTATGTGTATGCACAGTTTGGATTTGAAATGGTGGTCAGAAGTGTCTTAGTTATTGTAACTTATTCAAGAGTGCAATGGAAGGGGAAAGTTAGGTCTACATGAATGATTCATCATTTTTCCAGAAGGTCAAAATCACTCACAGCTACTTAAAATTATAAAATATATTTTAAAATTCTACATAATCCATCAACTGGAAAAACTGAATTTAATTAATGCCTTTAAATAAATCTGATTACCTAAATTTCTTGGATAAGTACTCACTTATTGGGGAAAAAATACTTGAAGTACTACAGAACAGGTTTAAAGAAATTACATGTAGAGTAGTCTAATCTTGTACAGGGGCACGTAGTTGACAGAGAGGAGGCCAAATAAAGACCTGAGTTAAAATTGAGCCTGAGAATGATAAACAGCTGTGAGACCCTGGCAGGTCTTTTGGTTTCTTAATGTTTAAGGTAGAGACAATTATAAAGCCTAACTCCCAGGATAGGCATGAAAATCAAATGAGAAAATAATTTTCAAATGCTTAGCACAAAGACTGTAACAGAGGCAGCATTATTTAAATGCTTACTATTCTTGTCATTATCATTTACAATATTCCATAAGAAATGCAAAATGGATTTATGACCTATATATAAAAGGCACATTATGAAACAAAATGGAAGAGAACGAAATCAAGTACTTCCAGTATTTATGATAGTCAAATAAGCAATTGAGAAGCATTATGTCCTATATAGTGTGATCAGCATTGGACATATGAAGCCAAGAATGAAGAAATAAAAGAATAAATAAAGCAATGAATGAAATAAAAGGAGATGCTCATATGTGCCATGTCTATGACTTGAGCCTCGAATTTCATGATTCTTGGATCAGCCTTCCATTGACTTTGCAACATTCATCACGGAAAAAAAATGCCTTTTGTAACCAGAGGTGCCAAAAAATTGAGAAAAGCAGAGGATACTGCTTCTCTAAATATGTTGCATAGTACCTGAATGGGGATTTATCAAGGATATGCACACTGGGAATACCCAGGATACGTGTGTAGATGGTGATGGACAAGGTTGATCACTACTTACTTCCAAAAGGTTACATTTGATATTAATACATCTTTCAAGCTCACAATGTAGATACTCTGAAACAAATTGTAGTAATTATTAAGAAATTGGGAAAACAAGCATTTGTCCTTTCTATTAGAAGGGAATGTCTGGCATCTGTGTATGTGTGTGTGTAAGTATGAGTATGTATACACATATATGCATAAATACAAACTATATAGATAGACAGATAGATAGATAGATAGAGATAGAGATATTCATTATAGGTAATTGATGGTTATCTGTGTTATCTGTGTATTGGTGAGTATTAATTTATTAGTAATATTGGTAATAACTGCAATGATGAAAAATATTGTTAAATAAATTTCTATTCATAATTGTAGCTACTGATTTTCAACCATGCAGATCATTATCAAAACTCAATGCTCTCCAATACCATAAGGCAGAACATACAACCATTGTTGCTATCAGGCATTCACTAATCAGAACCAAGTGAAATGATGCTTCCATAAATATTGTCACACTTTACTGGAAATTAATTTTATAGTTAGGAAAACAGGAAGACTTAAGAGACTTTTCATAAACCAAGCCATTAGCCTTCTGTTATAATTATTGTTATCTGGGGGAAAATAATATCAATACAGAAAATGAAACTAATGCCTTTTGGGTACTTCCATCGATGTCTGTTATTTTTTTTCCTTTCACATATTGCTCATTGTTTTTAGATTTCATATTGCATGTCTGTAAAGTCAAGCATGAGCAACTTTCCAGAGGACAGCTCCTGGAAATGGCTTTAAAGTTTAATCACATAGTGTTGTAACAACAAATCAGCAATCCAGACCATTAATCATGATGTTTTAATAGTGGAGCATACTTTCCAGTGACTGCCAGGGGTCATGTACCCAAATCAGGCAGCCTCAAGATGCATATTCTTAGAGCTTTCATAGACAAAAGCCACAACATAACTTTTACCAAGGGGAAAGCACAACCTGAGCAAGTGTGAAAAATACAGAAGCCAAAAGGTAGCAATCAGTTTGTTGCCTAAAGACCCATCTGTTGCCCAACTGGAATATCCCCGAGTTACTGGGTAAGGGTGGGATGGGCTATGTGTTCCAGGTGGCAGATTTGGGCAGGTGTCCTAGGTGGGCTTTGTTTCAGGCAATCTCCTAGGCAAGCTTAATCAAGACAGGAGAGATGGGGGAGGTCTACAAAATGGTGTTTACAGCAATCCCCACTTCTTTTTGTTGAGATTCAAACCCTTGACTCACAATTGGTGACACTGTACAGAAAGCAACTCATGCAGGTGCTGATACCTAGGTTTCCTTTACAAGGGGAAACTTTACTGAGTTAAAACAGAATTGAGAGGTGGGAAAACAAACAAGGGCCTATAGTGAGTGCCAGGCCAATAATCAGTAATGGTCCACGTAAGGCATACATTAATGTGGTCAACCATGGGGATGTCTGAAGTAAACTTCGGTACCAATTACCACATTTTCCCTCTCCAACTGTCTGGCCTCCAGGTTTATTACAGAGGCCTTCTTGTACCAGAAAAGTACCAGAGACCTGGATATCCCCCAGAGTTAAACTCAGTTAATCCCAGTCACATGTCTCAGACCTGGATGCTTGGGAGACTTACTATGGAAAGGCTAGACCAACATATAGGGGGGCTGGGCATTCATTCAAAGCCAACAGTCAGGGTCAGGGTTGGCTTGGGAAGTGATTTGACCTCACAATCTTCATGGGAGGGGGCCTTCTATCTCCCTCTCTGATCAAGACCCCCGCCCTAGACCTTCCCTTAGGCCATGAATACAGAGTGGAAAATGAAAAGCATTTCACATTGGGGCAATAGAAGTGCACCAGTAAAGAAACTAGGGCAGAGGGCAAACTCATTTCAGTTCTTCAGAGATTTAGAACACAAGGAAGGAAAAAGGGCACAAAGGTCAGGCCTTCCTCCTGAGTCCATGATCCCTCTTCTTCCTGGAATGTCCACAGTATTTGGTCTCCCTTACTAATAATCCAGGTGTTTCTACCCTTAGGAGAATGGGGGTTTGACATGGAAAAAGGGAACAATAACATTACAAACATGGGAAAATCTTAAGAAAATCTGGTCTTGGGTCCACCTTCCATTCATCAGGGACAGTTAATTTCATGCAAGAGTGGTAGAGCCAGGCAGGAATAGACTGCAGTGGGTGTACAGGAGCTGATATAGATATTTAATTAAGGAAGAATAAATAACCTTAGCATGTAACTCTAATCACTGGGAGAGTGGGTGGAGGTTGTGGGGAAGGCTTTTACACATCCAGAGAACATATCTACAAAAACCAGGAGATACTTATAACCTGCTGTGGGTGTTTTACGTCTGTGAAGTCCACCTCCCACCTTTTCCTTGGTTGTTGCCCCATGAGTCTGATTCTGAGGGTGGCTGCCTTTCCTTGTTTTGCATTTAGTTGCACAAAGGTTGCACACCTTGTGACAGTACTTAACAGAATATTATCTAGTTGGAGAATGAAGTACCTGTCTCTCAGGAGTAAGCTCATTTTTCTGGTTCCAAAATGAATGATTTGATGGAGATGCTTGACCCACTTCCTCCCCACTGCTTCTGGAAATTCTCCCATCTGGGACCAGTCCTTACTCCCCTTTTCTGTTTGGGAAAGGAATCATCCAACAGTGAATAAGTTGGAACAAACTGGGTGGGAGGAGGTTCTGGGATAAGAGCCAGACAAGGGAGGGAGGCCGCTTGGCAAGAAGGCTCATCAGCTGCTCAATTTCCAACAGTCTCAGGGGAATATTGGGGCTCAGGGCACCCTCATTAGGATTCTATCATCCCCCCTCAAAGAGTTGGGACCCAAATTTATTTGGGAGAAGGGACAAAGGTCTCATCTTCCATAGTTTCTTCAGGCTGAAAAAGGGGAGTAAAGCTGTCCCTGTCTCAGTGAGTCCCAAGGAGGAAGTTGACTGAAACCAAGCATAGTATAAACTGGTATCCACTGTTTGCTGCCAAATGTAGGTGAATTGCCCTGTAATCTGAGAGACACAAATCTGACAGGCAAGTTCAATATGTAGGGCCCAAGATTTAAGGAGGGAGACAGATATATCTAGTAACAGGCAGTTGGATAGGCCAAGTACACTTTTACTAAACTGTTTAAGCTGTAGAAAGGAATATAATTTTAGGCTGAATAACTCAGGTGTAACACATACTTTAGTAGCTCAAGTGTATATCAGCCTTAGTATATGGGATAATGATTAACTCGTGTTTGTATCTTTGTTTCACAAACTTCTTTTCCCTTTGTCTAATTGTTACCATATCATTCAGAAAAAAAATGTTCTATTCCAAAAATTTAACCTTTCGCTTGACTATGCAGGCAGGCAGATGACAAGCCTGTGTATTAATTTGCCCAGCTGTTTGGGATATGGCATGCTAAGCCAAATTGTTTTAGCTTCAAGACAGGGTTAGCAGGACTTCATAACATACCTGGTTTTAATTTTTTTTTCCCATTGTCTTTTAGTTTCAACTAAATTCAGATGAAAATTTGTTTTGTCTAACACTGTTTCTGGCTCACAGTAGTCACTAAAGTTTTGCAATACATCATGTAGAAATACAATAATAATACAAACAGCGAGATGACATTAATTGTATTTCCAAATCACATAGATGATTAGTCTTACCAAGTGCAGCGTCTGGTTGACTTGTGACACCATTTTCCCTTCTCCTTTTACCATCTCTCTACAGTTGCAGAACCTGGTTTTGGGAGTAGTCAGTTTGGGCAGGAAGGAGAAAGAGGGCACCACTTCTTGTGTGGGAAAGTTCAGATCTGGGGCTTACCTAGGGGAGTGAAATTCAGGTTGCCCAGGGACCTAGGGCTGCTGCTAGGGGGGCCCCAATGCAGCTGCTGTGCCTCCCTCTTTGTTCCTTTCACCATGTGGGGGAGATTAACTCAAATTCCCTACTATTCTTCTAACTTTTCATTGCAGCCTTAGCTTGGTCAGAGCCAGGATGACAGAGAGAAGGAACTGTAACTTCTCACTGCATCCTCGGCTCAGTCAGAGACAAGATGACAGGGGGAAGGCATTGTAGCCCTAGCCTGGGAAGAACTGGGCTGTGACCCAGGAAAGGGTTGAGTGCTAGTCCTATTCTAAAGTGCAGCTTTGAAACCTGACTCTCTTTGATCAGTGAAGTGCCTCCCTTTCTCTTAGATAGATCTTAGGGGAGAAGTTTCCCCTTTCCTCCTTTTTCCATTTGCCTTTCTACCTCCCAAACTTTTTCCAGAGTCGAATGAAGTAGAGAGAGATATTATTATTATTTTTTGTTATTTTTTTACCTCCAGCAATGTTTTTTTTTTAAAGACCATCAATCTTTCTAGCCCAGGTACAGTGGCTGGCTGCGTTTTGAATCTTATAGGGTGGCAGATTCAGAAATTTTTACACAGATTTTTACCCAGATCTTTACACAGACACAAAGAAAACAGAAATACAGGCAGACACAAATGCTCAAAGCACCTAGATGTAATGAAACGGTAGACAGACACAAAACAGAACCAAACGGTAAGCCAAAAAAGACTGATACTAGTCTAAGCAGTGTGGCTTTTCCTTGATGACAAGCCAAAAAAGAGCAACTTGGGTCCCAGCTGAATGATTTATCCCAGGGGGCAAACCACAACAGACCTGTATCAGTCCATACAGGATGGCTTACCTCAGGGGCTCTCTCTGAAGTCTCAAAGAGAAGCTGGGGTGAGGGAGTTAGCTGAGTCTAGCTGCTACTCAATTCCCCACCAAATGAGTACTCCCAGAAACAGACACTCACCTCTAGAGGATGGGGCTGGAACTCCATGGTCGCCAAATGTACAAGCAAGTTGGAGTTGAGGAGAGATCTGGCTAAATCTGTCAGGCCTGGGGGGGCCTGGAACATATCAGGGGCTGACTTCCCTCAGGGTGAAGGCATGGCCTGTCCTTCCCCTCCCTGAGCCCCAGGTCCTGAGAGGGTCCCAGCAGCTATACAGAACACTGCAATCTCACTACGGCCTTGAAAATGTTGTAATGAGAAATCAGCAAGTGAGACCATTAATCAATGTAAGTGAAGTTTTAATAGTGGAGTATAATTGCCAGTGACTGCCAGGGGTCTTTTACCCAAATCAGGCAGCCTCATGTTGCATATTCTCAGAGCTTTTATATAAAAACCACAACATAACTGTTACAAAGGGGAAAGCACAACTTGAGCAAGTGGGGAAAATACAGAAGCCAAAAGGTAGCAATCAGTTTGTTGCCTAATGATCCATTTGATACACAACTGGAAAGTCCCCAGGTAACTGGGTAAGGGTGGGGTGGGCTATAGGTTCCTGGTGGCAGATTTACGCAGGTCTCCTAGGCAGGCTTTGTTTCGGGAAAGTCTCCTAGGTGAACTTACCCAAGACAGGAGAGATGGGGGAGGTTCACAAAATGGTGGTTACAACAATAGTTTAGTGAACTAAATTTATTCAGCCTTAAACTAAAGCAAAACATTGACAAAAACCAAAGTCCAGAATTCACAATGTTATAACATAACAACTTATCCCTAAAGTAGCCACATAGCGTTCACCAAAGTAGTCACTTAGTTTTAAACCAAAAAAAAATATCATTCAGTAAGTCCTCAACTCAATAATCCTTAAGGAGCTAGACTTTTTAAAGGATACAAAGTGCAAAGGTCAAAGTTCTCCACCCCTAGGTTCCATTGTCTTAATCATTCAGTCAAAAAGTCTTCCTTCTTCTTGACTAGAGATTGGTTTCCAATTATCCTTAACTCAATCATCCTTAAGAGGTACATGGTACAGAGTACAAAGTTCTCCCACCCCTAGGCCACAGTAAATCATGATCTTCTCAGTCAGCATTAACTTTCCAAGGAGAGGTATTTTCATCTTGACTGGAAGCTGGCTCCCAAATTCCATGATTTTTTCTTCCACGGGCCCCGCTCCTGCCTGAATCTACCCAATTGTCACCTGGGTTCACAGGTAGGCAAAGCAAGCTGCATATAAGAGAAATAGCAATCAATGAAAGCTAATCATTAAACATTTTCTCTATCCTAAACTCTTGAGTGAGCAATTGGGATATCAATGGAAATAGAAGACATTCCATACTCTCAAGGAGTTCATATATTAAGAGATGGATATAATAAAGTGTGTTTCAGCTCTAAATCAAGTGGAGAGTGTTTACAGTTTTTAATGTGCAATAGTAAAGCATATAATAATGAATCTTCATTAATGTCATGTTCATATCTCTTTCTTAGGTTGAACCATACTTTCAAGAATTTTGATAGAGTATCAATTTCATCTCTGGGTCAATAATTGTGGCTACAGAACAGAGAGAAGAACAAGCCAGATTTTTATCTCCGAAGTGACTGTTTCTTGGAATGACAGTGCATAGTGGTAAAATGAAATGAATGGTTCTGTGGTGCTGCTTCAACTTCCAGAGTTTCTCTGTTTTCCTATCCATTGCAGCGAGGTTGTTGTCTCTCGGTGCTCATGGTGAAGAGAAGTTTTGGTGAATTCTCCCCAGTAACTGATCACCTCAAAGATATCTTCAGGAATCAAGTTTGAAACAAGTCGACTTGTCTGTGTACTATAATATAATAACAGTTGAGAAATAACACTTGAGATATACAAAAAGCCTACCTGACTCAAACTATCTTCCCAACATTTAGGAACAGTGATTTCATGACCTATATTGCTAACCAGCCCTAATTGGTCATTGTGGTACTGAGCTGAATGTGCTTCTCACTGAGTAGTGAAGTTACAAACTTAAAAATGAGACCTCTATACAGCATGGTCATATGTTATTAATAGACAAACTCTATTATGTCAAGGGCATATACATAAAGAGCTTTCTCCTATTTAATTTTCAATGCCAAAACCAATTCTCCCTCACTATAGAGTGGAGACATTCTCAGTACTTTCAAGATTTTGAAATCTGAAATGAAATATATTTTCCTGCATATCTATATATAGTCATTGTGGGAAACTGAGATGTAAAATGTAATTTATAATGATGATAGAGATGGTTACACAAAAACCTGGAAAAGATTTATATGAACTGATGCAAACTGAAGCAAGCAGTACCAGGAGAACATTGGATGTAATATAAGTAATGATAATAAAGTGTGAAAGACAGAGGTTTTCAGCTCAATACAATAATTCATTACAGTACCAAGAATTCTTGATAAAAAATCCTATCCACCTCCAGAGAGAAGACTCATGAAAACAGAATGAAGCCTGAAGTACTCAAAATAAAAAAGTTGTTAAAAGTTATTTTTTAATAAATGTATGAATTGCTTTCAGAAAAAAAATTAGTCATTAAGAAAAAAATATGCAAGCATTTATCAAATGGACTTTATATGCTAGTGTCTGTGCTAATCAGTTTGCAAATAATATCTCATTTGCAACTAAAAGTAATCTGGCTTGGAACTTTAATTATATCCTTTTGTAAGCTGAAGAAACTGAATCAGACAAAGATTAAGGTACATGACAAGGGACACACTGCCATTAAGTGTCTGAAACAGCTTTTAAAATCAGATGTTTCTAACTCCAGAGACAGAGACAAATTCACTGGGCCACTTAGCTAACAGATAAAAATTTCATTTGATCATCACAACTATCCTCTCATGTCAATGTTCCTAATATCCCTATTTCACCAGAATATAAAAAAATAACAGAAAGATGTTATGTTACATGCTATCAGTCAACGAGTTGGTGTATGAGGGTAGATTAGAAATCAGTTCTTCCTAGCAGCAGGCCCAGTTGTCTATCCATTGCACCATGTAGCACCTTCTAAAAACCTTGCAATTCTCTAAAGGCAATCCAATATGCTCATCTATCTCAGGTCATTTTTGGTGGCCAACACTAAGTCCATTTGTACCCATCTGTGCTAGAGATGCTTTGAAAAAGGCAAATTCCCAATCTTTCCAACTCATCTTTATGTGATATTCTGAATAGATGTTCTTCATCTACTTGGCTTTACTTTGTGGATAAAATAAAGTGTTCTAGGCTACAGTCCTCTTGCAGAAATCTGTGAAGTTTTCCTCTGCATGATGTAACCGTGGTATATCATCCACAAACAGAAGCCTGCAATGCAATAAATGTTTCAGGAAATTAGGTAGGCCAATGAACTTTTTCATTTCATTTCTATCTGGGTAATTTCCATGACATGTTAATAAAAAATTAATTAAAAATCCCCCTTGCTTCTGGGATCTGGCCTCATGGGGACAGAGAAAGCCATAAAGACAGACTCTAGCAGTTGGCAGTATAGATTACATGGGCAAAGTACAGAAGAATATCCCTTCCAGATAAGCAGGTAATATTTTCTTTTTAATTTTACAGTGTGGGAGGTGTCAAAAATATGGAGTCCCAAAATCTCAGTCAAAAAGTCAAATTCTATGCCCATTAATGAGGTGAATAAGAAAATTTTGTGGCCTTAGGCTGAATTTGAGCAAATTGAAAAGGCATAAAATTATTTTAGGAAAACCATCAAGTTACAGTGACTAACTGTGACAGTTGTCATAGAAACTCGTCTGCAATCAATGAAATAAAATAATTTTTGTTAAGGGATATTGGTTACTCATAATATATGAAATCAGAATGATCTTTCCATCAACTGAACAGCCAGGAACATTTAAAAAAAATCTTTTAATGTCTTTTTCAATAAAATAAATAAAACACCAAAACTGTTAGCATAGTTCAACATTGTAATCCACATGGAAAAAAAATATTTTCTCAATGATATGGCAAAGGCAAGGGAGACTTCAGAGAGTGAGAAAATATATGGAATTTCCCTAGAAATCATGCAATTAATGCCTACATGAGGTAGAGATTGGAATAGATTCTGGACATTTACCTTCAACAGTGTAGGCCATCCATAAAAAGAAAAACCTCTCAGCATTTCTTATCACTATAGAAATGATAGTAATAGTTGATGACCCCCAAACCCAGAGATTCCATGACTAGCAAAGGATTTTTGGAATTTTGTTAAATATGTTGTTTATCCTTTCTTGACTTAGGTTCCAAGCAAGCTTAATACCTACTTCATCACGATTCCTCCATAAGGTGATCTTATATGCCCTATCCTACATAAGTATTATATCCACTTTAACCTCTTGACCCATTAGTGAAAATAAAATGTATTTATGCCATTGTACTGTCCCATCACTTGAAGAAAAATACTGTCGTAACTTCTATTTTGTAAAATAAAACCACATTCACTACCGTTTAAGTGAAAGGATATTAATGTGATTTTGTATATGATAAAATGTGACATGAAAGCAACTGATACAATGTGATATTTCAATTTAAGTGAATTCACCACATGGCATCAAAACAGATTAAAATACATTTTAATTTAGAGAAAATGCCTGCTTATCTTTTTTTTCTAACACATTTCTACCCATTAACTGTCTAGTTATTTATACAAACAGAACTCAAAGAAGGCTTCTTTTTTTTTTCTTCTCAGATTATGCTCTTCGGATGGAAGAAATGATTGAAATGAATGAAACCTCAGGGAGCGAAGTGACTGAATTCATTCTCACGGGCATCACAAACAGTCCTGAGCTACAGGGCCTCCTCTTTGTTGTGTTTTTCCTCAATTACATGGCCATAGTTGTGGGAAATCTGGGTTTGATCATCCTAACCAGGGTTGATTCTCACCTCCAAACCCCCATGTACTTTTTCCTCAGGCATCTGGCATTTGTTGATCTTGGCTATTCCACAACTATTGGGCCAAAAATGCTAGTTGGATTAATAGAGGGGAAACATATAATTTCTTATAATGGATGTGCAATACAGCTATTTTTTTATGCCATGTTTATTATCAGTGAACTTTTTATCCTGTCAGCCATGGCTTATGACCGCTATGTGGCTATCTGTAATCCCCTCTACTACATGGTCATCATGTCAGACATGGTATGTTGGCTCTTGGTGTCTATGCCATACCTCTATAGCACCATGGTATCCTTAGTGGTCACAATAAAACTCTTTAAATTATCTTTCTGCAAATCAAACATAATAAGACACTTCTACTGTGATGGAGCTCCCCTATTGTCCATTACATGCTCAGACATAAGTGAGATTGAGTTCATCATTAAGATTTTTGCCTCATTTAATTTGGTTTCTTCCCTTCTGATTGTCCTTATCTCCTACATGTTCATTCTTGTTACCATTCTCAGGATGAACTCTTCTGAGGGCAGGCAAAAAGCTTTCTCCACTTTTGGCTCTCACCTCACAGGGGTGGTTGTATTCTATGGGACACTTATCTTCATCTATCTGCAGCCCCAATCTAGCCATTCCTTTGACACAGACAAAATAGCCTCTGTGTTTTACACTCTGGTCATCCCCATGCTCAACCCTTTGATCTATAGCTTGAGGAACAAAGAGGTGAAAGGTGCCTTGGGGAGATTCTTTAAAAAATCCTGTAAGCTTTCTCTTTAAGGTCAATGTAGTGTCTGATGCCATTGCCCTATTAAAAGCAAGGAGATATGTGTTGGATTTCTTTCAGCATCTCCCTATTCTTCTCTTGCCTTTTAAAGAAAAAAAAAACATTTCTCTTATTATGTAAGCAGATAAGGATTTCTAATTTGTTTTTAGTGTTTTATAGGGGCCAACCTCCTATAAATCCTAGTTTACCAGATAATTTAATTAAAGGGATCATTTAAGGGATAAATACAAAATGTCTTTATAAGAAATCATTTTCATTATATACTGCAGTAATTATCACCTAACTTTGTTTTAAGTTTCATCGACTGTGAAAATTAATCAACAAGTTTTCAGAAAATGCTGGTACCTGGTACTATTCTAAGTATTGGTACTATGCAGATACACACACACACACAGATAGATAGATGATAAATAGATAGAGAGAGAGATGATAGATAGATAGATAGATAGATTAGATAGATAGATAGATAGATAGATAGATAGATAGATAGATAGTTGTAATCAAAGAACTATCATTTTATTAAGGTAATCAATGTGTACATGAGAGCCCCACTATTCAAAAGAAAAAACAAACTCCTTTTGAACATCTCTCATTGTTAAGATATTTATCCTTATCACAGCCAAAATTTCCCCTATATGACTTGTAGCCCAAACTCTTGATCTTCTCTGTGAAGCAAAACATTTTGATTTCCCTATTCTTTAAAATAACTGTTAAAATTCTTGAAGAAAACTTCCATCTCTTCGCCCAGATTCAGGCACGGAATTTTTTCATTGTTGTGCTAGGATGGAGAGAGCATTGCTATGTACAGGAATGTCCTAAACAACATTAAGGTGGATTTAATTTTCTAAAACTTAAAGTAAATCTGACTTGTGACATTCTGTTGAAGACTGGGGTTAAATAGAAAGTCTCTTACTTGAGGCCTGTGATATTCTGGACAATAATTTTATCATCTCTGGCTCTGAGGGTTTGATGGCATAAATTTTATGCCCTATTTCACTTAAAATTCTGTGATGCCATGAACCTATCCCTTGTGTTTACAGCAGAAAGTCTTTAACCATTTCTCACGTGATATTCTTTTTTTTCAAATTCATTTTGAAGAAATATAAAATGATAAAAGAAATAAAAAGAACATTGTCATGTAGACAGCAGAAGGTAAGAGAAAAAATAATATAAAACCATAAATTTCTATTTCAAGAAAACCTCCATAATAAATACAACACTATTTTAAAGCTATGCCACTTCTGTTTGCTTCCTTGTATCTTTTCTTTTATTTTCTGCTGTGCACTTTCTACTCTACTTTCCCCTAGCTCCCACCAACCTCCTGTTTTAAAAAAGGCTACAAGTAAGCAAGAATATATGAGTGTGCATATATATATATCCACATATATATGTATGTATATACACACATACATATAAACATATAAGTTCACTCACAAATGAATGCTATTTCCACTTGTCATCTTTTTCTGTGAATGTGGATAGCATCTTCTTTTATAAGTCCAAAGTTTTCAATTTGTTTTTTAAATCTACCAGATCATCATTTTATACAGAACAACAATATTCCAACCCACTTACCTCTTCTCTGAGAGATTTTCTATGGAAGTATTCCCCTCTCCCCCTTTTCTGCACTCATTCTATTCTTGGTTATACTGGTTTTATTTAATGCCAGAGAATTTTAATTTAAAATAATAGAAATTATCCATTTTACAATCCAACAGTGCTCTTACCTTTAGTTTAAGTTCTAATACTGCTGAATCTACTTCCTTTACACCTTTTTCCCCATTCTGGTTTCTTTAAACTTGGTGAACTTTTGTATTCCAACAGAACATTGTTATTATTTTCCCCCAATTCATGAAGATAACTTTTAGTAAATAAATTATTGTGGTACCCAATAAATAGATTAATTTGGTAAAACTGGCATTTATTTGATTATATTGGCATTACCTAGTCATAAAGAATAAATGTTACTTCAGTTAATTAGATCTGACATTATTTGAATAAAAAGTGTCTTATTTTTATGTTAATATAGTTCCTGTGTTCACTGGGGTTTTTTGGCAGGCATACTCTCAGGTATTTTTTAATGCACATTTATTTTAATTAGTCTAAAACTATTGAATGCTATTATTGACAAAGTATAGTTTCCAAATTTTCCTCTTAATTAAGTTTATTTTAGCTTTAACTTTCTCTGAGATCATGATTACAATCTCTGTTTTTTAAATAATAAATTCTTCTCCTCGCTTTTATTTTATTTTTATTTGCATTGCTTGTTTTTATAGTGTTTCCTGAAATCAACATATTGTTGAATACAAAATTTTAATCTGATATCCATTTCTGTTTTATGGTTAACTCATCCCATTCACATTCTAAGCTTTAATTAATTGTATATTTTCCCTAACTATCCTTCTGTATCTATTTACCCTACCCCTCCTCACTCCTCAACTTTACCTCTACCTGCTACCTTGCCCTCTTATTCCTTAACCTACTGTAGTGCCAATGCAATATTTACAGTGCCCAAGATAACAATAAAGATGGTGACTATAAATATTTATGTTCAATTGCAAAATATAACGGATTCTCCAGGTAGAGGATGGCACTGAAGGATGTATTTAGACACCAGAAAACTGAATCTCAAAATCAGTGAGTTGATACCATCATAATAGCAAAGATATTCAGAAGCTGTAATAATACTTAGAGTCATGCCATCCTTTAGCCTTCCCACAAAATAAAAACATCAGTATTTACTCACAAAACCCTCTATCTCCTTGCCTAAACCCTGTCCCCAACTGTCCCCAACTGTTTCCACCTGTCTCCAATTATCTGGCTAGCTCTCTACCAGCTTCCAGTGGGATCTGCTGCCCTAAAGCAAAACCCCTCCCACCACAGGCTCCATATGACCACATTCAGCCTATCAGGGATCAAAGTTTATCTTCCCATCAGGGAAGGTTCCTGTGGGCTCTAGGGGTAGAGTTCATCTTCACAGCAGAGGAGAACTTCAAACTCCCTCCTAGGTCTATTAAGGGGCAGGGAAGATCTTCAAATTCCAATTCTCATTACACCTGTCTACACCTCCAAAAGTCCCTCCCTTCTCCTACCCCCACTCCATTTTCTTGCCTTCTTATTACTTTCTGAATTTGGAAGACTCTTTACTTAACTAGATATACATATGGTTCGCTCTTTAACCCACTCTAAATGAGAATAAGATTCCAGCATGACTCCACCAAACCATAGCTTCTTCTGTATCATTTTTTTCTTTTATTCCACATTTGTATGAGATAATGAGTCCTTTTTATCTCTTCCTGAACAATTTTTTTTAATCATCCCATCCCACTCATCTCCTTCCAAGACTTTCTTTCAAATGACCCAAATAATTATGAGAGTTAAGAGTACTGATAACCTTTTAACAGAAAAGAAATAGCAATTTGACCTTAAGGAGTCCTTGAATTGGTCAGTCAGCTACTGAGTTGACTGTGCTTCTCACTGAGTCATGACAGGTAAGTTATGAATTTTAACATGAAGCTCCTGCCTTATTTGGTCACACGGTATTAATAGACAAACTATACCATGTCCAGGCCATATACAATTGGAGCTTCCCCCTAGTTAATTCCCAATGTGTAAACCAATTAGACCTTGCTATATCTTAGAGAGATTGTTAGTATATGGTACCTTTTGAAATATTATGTAGAATATGTTATTTTTTTTCTTTTGACTATCCATATTTAATAGTCGTGAGCAATTACTAAGGTGTAATTGTAATCTGTAATTCCAGATTAATGTGAATATATTATGAAACCCAGGGGAATATCATGGATATATGGAACTGATGATTCAATTCTGACTCTATAGTCCTTTCATAACCTGAATAATGAGAAAAATCTCCCAAAATTACTGCTGTTGTTTTTAATTACTTTCAAAAGTGGTAGCTCAGTGATTCCCTAAAAGTATAATGTTTGGCCCTTTGTGTATAGGTGTAAGGGTTATGGGATTTAAAGATCTCCCATGCCCCATGGACGTGC
>NW_027185804.1:41934096-41939958 GCF_028583685.1 Petaurus breviceps papuanus
ATAAATTTTCTAGTTTATTTCCCCAAATGGCAAACCTGACGTATTTTGTGATGGATAATTATATCAGCATATTTGTAATCTCTATAGGCATTGTGAATATGGCATTGCTGATACAATAGGGCACCAAGAATTCTCAAAAATGATTCCCTCATCTCAAAATACAATTGACAGTCAATGACTTTGAGAGACCTGGTATGGAAAAAAAGCGAAGAAAATGCATTTAAAAATGGGAATTTAAAATCAGAGGTCATAAAGGAGGGCATGTTCTGCTTTGAAAAGTTATACAACTTTTTATTTAGAGTGATGGAACTGCAGTAAGGGAAAGGACCAATGGCTTAAGGAGGTACAATAGCCAGCACAGTGTGCCAGCATGCAAATCTCATAGTGGCTGTCCTTGATATCATTATGATGATATGCCATTGCGAGGGGCCACTGTACCTGGAATCCTATGAATGGTACATTGTCAAAATCTCTGATTCACCTGGGATAGTTCATGATATCAGAAAGGAACAGCATATCCATGGAAAATTACATTCAGGAGAAGTGTCAATATCAGTAACAGGGTGGGTTACAGCAGAGAGTTGATAATGAGTCATCTCTGCCCGCTCTCTTACCACATCAAGATGGCACCATATTCATGACTTACATACCTTTGTGACCAAATAATACTTTTTACCCAAAATTATCAAAAATGTATCAATGACATGGACCAGAAGAGGACTTCCGATCTAAGCTCAGAGTTCATTGATAAAGACATATTTTAGAAAGCAATACTTTCAAAATACCTTTAAATTTAAATCTTTAAACAAATGTTTTTTTTTTTTTTTTTCTGCAAAAAGCAAAGCATTCTTTACCAAATACAGAGCTGTTATGGGAATGGGAATCTGAAGATCTTCCCTGCCCCTTGGCCCTTTGATAGGCTTAAGTGACTCTGAGAACCTTCCCTGATTTGAAAATATATTCTGCCCCCTAATAGGTTGAATGTGGTCACATGGAGCCTTTGGCAGGAGGCTTGGTTTTCAGGAATGCTCACACCTTGTTGCTTTGTGATTGGGCAGTGGGTCAAGAGCCCTGTGACATTCTCTGACCCAGAAGAAGGCTATATATATGTATATCCTGATGTGAGGTTTTGCTTAGGGGCTCACTTTTAGAAGAGTTGTGTGATTTGACCAGATGAAACTCTGGGCAGCCATTGAGCCCCCTTGGTTTTGAAAACCCATATGTTGGTGCTTTCCTTTCTGTGTGGATGTAATGGTCAGACAGTTAGAAGCCTATCTGCTGATCTATTTCTTTGTCTGTATTTGTTGTCTGCTTGTAACCTCTTTTTGCATTCTCAGAATTTTGGGTTGCTGATCTTTTCCCCCTGAATTAGGTAAAAGATATATGTTTGTTTCATTAAATTAAGATTGTTAACCCATTTTGAGTTGCTTTCCTTTAAAAAAGCAGATCTAGGAACCTGTGTTGGCAACCACCCTGGGTTGCCAGAATTATGCTAGGATGCTTGTTGCTAAAAGAGCCCTGTGCCAATTTGGGTAACAAAAAATTCTAGCCATGCTTCTTTTTTTTAACCCCAGGTAAGCATCTCTGGTGTTTTGAGACCAAGCTAGTTTTAGAAGGTCATGGTACATTTGAGAATGTAATGATAAATCAGGCAGCCAGCCCTATAATTTAAGACTCATTCTCTTGTTGAGCTGATTATTTCTTCCATTGTCTGTATCTCTATGAATGACTTGGGATTGGAGGTGGTGGAAAGAGAGGTCTTTGTACTTATAATTTAATCAGCAGTGCCATGGGAAGGGGAAAGCAAGGTGTATATGAATGATTCATCACTTTTCCAGAGTTTTAAAGTCATCACTTTAAAATAAAATATATATTTTATATATTTTAAATATTATGTATTATATATTAAAATTGTGGATTTTATTCAAAAATTCTATATAAGCAGTAAACACAGAAAATTAAACTCAATAACCCCCTGTTCAATAAAGCAGATAACATAAATTTCTTGGATAAGTACTCCTTTTTTGAAAAAAAATACAACTTCCTGTTATACTACAGAGCTATTTGGAAGAAATTAAGTGTAGACTAATCATATACAGGGGCAGCTAGGTGACACAGAGGATAGAGCATCAGCCCAGGGATGATAAAGGCCTGAGCTAAAATTCAGTCTGAGAAAGTTTAACAGCTTTGAGACCTTGGCAAGTCTTTTAATGTCTGATTTAGTTTTCTTATGTGTGAAGCACAGCCATCCTGTTTCTCTAAAAATATCACCTGTTCCCCAATTCAGCAAGGATTGGAACACTGGACAAGCCCAGTAATTGTTTATGGATGGTTATGGCATTATAAGGCTGATCACTAATGATTTTGAAAAAGGTTACTTTAGGTATTAATACATCTCTTCCATGCTAATACTGCAGATATTCTGAACCAAGTTGTGGTAATTGTTGAAGAAAATAATGAAGAAACTAAAAAAAAAAAGAAATTCTTATTATTGGAAGGGATGTTTCATATATATATATATATATATATACATATATATACACATACACACACATATATGTATGTATGTATGAGTGTATATAAGTGTGTGTATATATGCATGTTTATATGCATGTATTACATATGTATGCACACATTTAATGCATCTATGTACACAACACCCATATACATGTATGTATATACATGCACATATATACATGTGTATATGAGCGTATGTGTGTGTGTGTATATATATACATATATATATTCCTTATAGGTCATTAATAGTTATCTGCATGTTGATGAGAATTTATTGGTAATAAATACAATGAGAAAAATGTCATTAAATACATTTCTATTCAGAATTGTATATAGGGATTGTCAACCATTCAGATCACTATCAAAATTCGGTGCTTTCTATGACATAAGTCAGAACATATAATTAATGTTGCTAACATGTATTTTCTAATCAAGCCCCAGAAAAATGGACACATTTTTACTGTAAATGAGCTTTATGGTTAGGAAAATAGAGAGACTTAGAATTCTTTTCATGTTAAATTTGAATTTTCTTCAATAATTAGAATCAGAATGAAACTTAAACAAATTACATTAAACTTCTGTTATTATTATTGTCTTCTGGGGAAAAGAAAGAATATCAATACATAAAATGAAACTGATGATTTTGCTTCCCTCCATGTCTTCTGTTTATTTTTTTTAATTTATCTCTCCTATTACTGTTTTTAAAAAATTAATTTATATGCCTTATCTTCTCGATAAGTTCTTCCAGTTCATCGTTATTTAATGGTCACTTATTAAGAAACTGTTGTGTTCTGTTGACTAGAATAGGTGTTGGATATTAGAAGGTAACAGCAAAAAAAATGTACCGACAGGAAACTCAGCTCAGCCAATTTTCTATCCCCAAGCTATACTAATACACAAAAAAATATGTTTTTTAAAATGAAGCCAACTGCCTCTATTGCTATAGATTAAGTTCTTTTAACACTGATGTGTTCCATGTTCCAAAGTCATGCAATTGCTCCTATAAAATTCTGATATTTAAAAAGATGGCTTTTGGTTTTTGTTGTTGTTAAGTTGTCCCCAACACTTTATGACCCTATTTGGGGTTTTCTTGGCAAAGACACTGAAGTTTTTTGCCATATTCTTCTCCACCTCATTTTACAGATGAGGAAAGTTTAGAGTAACTCAGTTAAATTAAGAGACTACAATCACAAAATCATTGAGTGACTGAGACTGAATTTCAAGTTCTTATCTTTTATAGGAAAACAGGAATAGAGGCAGGAACCCCAGGAGGTTTTATGGGTTGATTACATAAGGAAGTGCCTGCTTGATTTATATAATAGTTTTAAATTTTCTTTTGCTGCTTTTCCTGACATCCAACTGGGGAAAAAAAGGTTGTTTAAAGTTTCAAAATATATATGTATGTATGTATGCATATCACATATATGTATATATTCCTCTTTAAGAAAATAATTGGAGTCATTAAGAATGAAAATATGAAACACTTATGAAATGCCTATTATAGGCCAGTCTCTGTGTTAACCACTTTACAAATAATATCTCATTTAATACTCTACACAATCTGAATAGGAAGTATAATTATCTCATTTCAAAAGTTTGAGAAACTGAGACAGAGAAAGATTAAGATCACACTGACCTTAAGTATCTGAAACAACTCTTGAACTTAGCTGTTTCTGATTCTAGTCACAGAGATAAATTCACTGGGCCATTTAGCTACATGATAAAAATTTCATTTGATTCTTGCAACAATCCTAGCATGTCAATATTCTTAATGTTCCTATTTTGCCAGAAAGAAAATTTGCAGAAAGTTGTTTATGTTACTTTCCATAAGTCAAAGAACTAGTGTCTGAGGGTAGATTAGAAATCAAATCTTCCTAACCGAAGACCCAGTTTTCTATCCACTGCACCACGGAGCTCCTTCTAAAAGACCCTGTAATACTCTACAGACAATCCAACCTGCTCATTTGCCCCAGGTTATTTTGGGGAGTGAACCCTAAGTCTATTTGCACCCATTTGTCCTAGAGATGCATTCAAAAAGGCAAATTCTCCATTTTGCCCATTCAACTTTATGTTATATTCTGGATACTGGGTGTTCTTTCATCTGCTTGGGTTTTAATATTTGGGTGATTAAGAGAAAATTTTCTTGGTCACAGTTCTCTTGCCAAAGTCTCTGCAATTTCCCTGGTCATGATGCAACATCAACTACAAACAGAAGCCTGAACCATAACACATGGCTCACCAAATTAGCCAGACAACTAAACTTTTTTACTTATTATTATCTGGGAAATTTCCATGACATTATCATAAAAAAATAAACATCTTCATTGCTTCGGGGACATGGTCTCATGGGAATAGATAATACCAAAAATCTGATGGCAGTGCAGATTACATGAAGAAGCTACAGAAGATTCCACCTTCCAGATAAGCAGGTAACATTATTCTTTGTCTGTGAACTTTCAGTGCAACAGGTGTAAAAAATATGGAATTTAAAAACTTTAGTTCAAAAACTTGATCACTGTGTCCATTGTGGGGGTGAGTAGAACAATTGCGTGGCCTTATGTTGAATTCAATCACATTGAAATGGCATAAAATCATTATAAGAAAGTCATTAAATGACAGTTCCTAAATTTTTCTACAATCAGAGAAATCAGTTTTTGTCAAGGGATATTACTTACAAAAAAATAGGTGATGTCAAAGTGATCTTTCATTCAAACCTGTATAACTAGACATCACTTGAACAAAAAGAAGCATTTTTAAAAAGTTTTTTCATGTTTCTGGGAATAAGATATATTAAAAACACCAATATTGTTAGCTTAGGTCACCTTCATAATCCAAATGGAAAAAATATTTTCTGTCTGATAAAGCAAATTCAAGGAAGACTACAGAGAGTGAGTCTTTCTGGATGTCGTGCAATTAATGACTGCATGAAGTAAAGACTTTAATTGATCTTGTACCCTTACATTCAGCGGTTGAGGGCAATCCTAAAAAGAAAATTCCATCTCTCAGCATTAGCCATCACTTTGCACCTGATCACCATAGACAATGACCCCAAAACCAGGAGATTACATGACTAGCATAGTATTTTTTTTGGAAATGTGTTGGATATGTTATTTATCTCATCTCTACTTAGCTGTGAAACAAACATAATACCTACTACACTACAATTCCACCATAAGGTGATCTTATGTACTTTATCCCACATAAGTATTGACCTGTAATTTTTTGACCCATTGATTAGTGGAGATTAAAACCCATTTATAATATTGCCCTGTCCTATCACTTGGAGAAAAGCAGTTTCATATATATATATATATATATATATATATATATATATATATATATATA
>NW_027185804.1:41939968-41963749 GCF_028583685.1 Petaurus breviceps papuanus
ATATATATATATATATATATATATATATATATATATATATATATATATATATATATATATATATATATATATATATATATATATATAATTTAGGATAAAGCCACAATCACTATCCTCTTTGTGACAGGATATTGATATGATATGATATGATATCCAATTATACAATATGTTGTTATTTCAATTTGAGTGAATTTAGCACATGTCACCTAAATTGATAAAATTATACTGTAATTAAGTGGGAAATTCCTACTTATCTTTTTAAAATCATGTTTATTTAGTTAATTTGATTATTTATCATTTTATTTTCCCCCAAATACATATAAAAACAACTTAAACACTTGTTTTTTAAAAATTTCAACTCCAAATTCTCTCTCTTCCTCCCTTCCTACCCCCCTGATTAAGAAGGCAAGTGATTCTGGATAGTTTATAAATGGGTAGCTAAACCAAATATTTTCAAAATAGTCATGTTTTGGGGGAGAAGATTCCCATTCCCATAAAAAAATCCCCTGAAAACTGAAGGACAATAAAAAATTCATACTTCAGTCAGTATTCAGACATAATCAGTTTTGTCTGTGGGGATGGATACTGTTTTTCATCTTAACTCCTTCAGCATTTTTGGGATCATTGTATTGCTAAGAATAGCTAAGTCATAAACAGTTCATCATCACACAATATTGCTTTTACTTTGTACATATTACATTTCCCTTTCCATCATCTCCTGCAAGTCTTTCCAGGTTTTATTTTTCCCCTGAGAGCATCCTGCTCACTATTTCTTATAACACCAGAGTGTTCCATCACAATCATAGCACAATTTTTTCAGCCATCTCCCAATTGATAGGCATCCATTCAATTTCCAATTCTTTGCCACCAGAAAAATAGCTGCTATAAATATTTTTGTACATATATGTCCTTTCCCTTTTTTAAGCTTTTTGGGGAAACAGACCTAGATCTGTTTACTATTACTAGTATTACTCGGTCAAAGGGTATACACAGCTTTATAGACTTTGGGATTAGGTACAAATTGTCTGCAGAATGGTTGAATAAGTTCACAACTACACTAAGACTACATTAATGTCTCATTTTTTCCCACATCCCCACCACCATTCAATTTCCTTTTATGTGCTATTAGCTAATCTAATAGGGATAGAATAGCACCTCAGAATTGTTTTAATTTACAAGTCTCCAATCAATAGTGAGTTAGAGTATTTTTTTTTCGTATGGCTATAGATAGGTTTGTTTATTTTATCTGTAAATGTTCATATCTTTTGGTCATGTATTAAATAAGAAATTATCCTTTTTTTTAATAAATTTGACACAGTTTTTGACACTAAGAAATGAGGCCTTTATGTGAGAAACTTGCTTTATTTTTTTCCCTGCAGTGCTAAGTGTATTTTACTCCATCATGCCCCCCCACAATTTATTCTATTCTCTCTATCCTTTCATCCTGTCTAACTTCACAAATGTTTTGCTTTGGAATACCCTCTCCGACAATCTACCCCTTGTCTCATACCCTTCTCCTTCTTTCTTGTAGAGTAAGATAGATTTCTATATCCAATTTAGTGTGTTTGTGATGCCCTCTTAGAACCAGTTCCAATGGGAGTAAACTTCATCCACTGCTCCTAAATTTCCCCTTCCCTTGCACTCTAAAAGCTTTATGTTGCCTCTTTTATGAGATAATTTATCCAATTCTCTCACTCCCTTTCCCTTTCTCTCAATGAATTCCTCTCTTATTACTTAATATGAATTTTTTAAATACCAATCCTTCATATTTAAATCATACCTCTATCTTTTATCTCTATATACTCCTTCCTGTCCTAATAATGTGAAAATTCTTATGAGTTACTAGTATCATCTTCCTATGTAGGAATATAAACATTTTAACTATATGAAGTCCTTTATGATTTCTCTTTCCTGTTTACATTTAGATGCTTGTTTTAAGTCTTATATTTGATGGTCAAATTTTCTATTCAGCTCTGGTCTTTACATCAATAATGCTTGAAAGTCCTCAGTTTCTTTGAATGTAAATTTTCCCCCTGGAGGTTTATACTTCTTGGTTGTAATCCTAATTCCTTTGCCCTCTGGACCTGCTCATCTTTATCTAAAATATTTCTACCCACAAGCAGCCAGTTATTTATGCAATAGTACTCAAGGAAAATTTCTTTCTTTTCTTCTCAGAGTATGATGCCTGGATGGAAAAATGATCAATCTTAATGAAACTACAGGGAGCCAGGTGACTGAATTTATTCTCATGGGCATCACAAACCGTCCTGAACTGCAGGGTCCCCTCTTTATTTTGTTTTTCCTCAACTATATGGCCATAGTTGTGGGGAACCTGGGCCTTATCATCTTAATGAGTGTTGATTCCCACCTCCAAACCCCCATGTACTTTTTTCTCAGACATCTGGCATTTGTTGATCTTGGCTATTCCACAGCTGTTGGGCCAAAAATGCTAGTTGGATTCATGGAGGAGAAAAATATCATTTCTCATAATGGATGTGCAATACAGTTAGTTTTCTTTCTGATATTTATTGCAAATGAACTTTTTATCCTGTCAGCCATGGCTTATGACCGCTATGTGGCTATCTGTAAGCCCCTCCTCTACATGGCCATAATGTCAGACAGGGTATGTTGGCTCTTGGTGATTATTTCATACTTCTATAACATCATAGTAACTTTATTGATCACAATAAAGCTTTTTAAATCATCTTTCTGTAAATCAAATGTAATAAGACACTTCTTCTGTGACAGTCTCCCACTGTTGTCCCTTACATGCTCAGACATCAGTGATATTGAAATAATCATTATGATTTTTGCTGGATTTAATCTGGTTTCTTCCCTCATGATTATCCTTGTCTCCTATATGTTCATTCTTGTGACCATCCTCAGGATGAACTCTGCTGAGGGCAAGCACAAAGCCTTCTCCACCTGTGGTTCTCATGTCACTGGGGTGGTTATATTCTATGGGACACTTCTTTTCATGTACCTGCAGCCCCAATCTAGTCATTCCTTTGACTCGGACAAGATGGCCTCTGTGTTTTACACTCTGGTAATCCCCATGCTCAACCCTCTGATATACAGTTTGAGGAACAAGGAGGTGAAAGGTGCCTTAAAGAGGCTTTTAAAAAAATCACATAAGCCTTCTCTTTAAGGCCCAATGTAGTGTATGAATCCATTGCATTATTAGAAGCAAGTAAATATGTGCTAGATTTTTTCAACTTCTCCCTGATTCTTCTCTTATCTTTTTGAGAAAAAAAAATATTTCACTTAATGTGCAGTCAGAGAATGATTTTTGATTAGTTATTAGGTTTTTTTAAAAGAAGTCAACCTCCAATAAATCCTAGTTTGGTGGACTATTTAATTAAAGGGGCCTCTTAGAGGAGCAATACAAAATATCTCTATAAAACAATCTATTTCATTATATACCACAACAGGCAATAATCTCATTCTGTTTTAAGTTTCCTTGCCTGGAAAATCAATTAACTAGTATTTAGAAAATGCTGGTGCCAGGTATTATTCTAGACATTGGGCCTACACAAATAAATTAAAAACAAATAGTTCTTCCCATAAATGACTTCCATTTTATTAATGAAAATAGTATGGACAAGACAGCCCCACTGTCCAACAGGGCAGTCAAACTCCCTTGGAATGTCTCCTATTGTTAAGAAGTTTCTCCCTATCACAGCCTAAATTTCTGCTCTATGGCTCCCAGCCAAAATTCCTTGTCTTCTCTGAGAAATATGATAAGTTAATTCTCTCTTCTTTATAATAATTACTCAAACTCATGAAGAAAAGTTTCATTTCCTGCCCCTGCTTCAGTCCGAGATTTTTTTTTTCATTTTTGTGCTTGGATGGAAATAACAGTGTGTTATACTGTGGATCTCAAAAATCCTAGGGTAGATTTAATTTTTGGAAGCTTAAAATAAATCAGATTTTGGGACATTCTGTATAGTTGGAGAAACGGCATTTATAGTTAGAGAACCATGATTTAAATAAAAATTCTATCACATTTGACCTGAGATATTCTGGGCAATAAGTTTATCTTCTCTGACTTCCACTAATCTATAAAATTGGAGAGATGATGATATAAATTTTAAGTGCAATTTCAGTTAAAATTGTATGGTGTCATGAACCTATTTATTGTACTGACAGTATAGAGCTTTACCAGTTCTCACAAATCATATTCTTTTTTAAAAAAAAATCATTTTAAACAACTACAGAATGAGAAAAGAGAAGAATATCACCATGCAATTAAAATGATAAGAGAGGATCCAATATAAAACCACAAATTCCCATTTCAAGAAAACCAGTATAATAAATACCAAACATTGTTTCCAAAGCTACCCAACTTCTTTACTTGGCTTCTTCTTAGACTTCTGTTTGTTCTCTGTTGTGCACTTTTTACTTTATCCCTCCCTCTTTGACCAAAAAAGGCTACTATTAAATGCCTAGATAGAGAGATAGGTAGATGGATATAAACAAACATAAATGTACAAACATACACTCTCACACACGTATATAAAACTTAACTATACATACTTTTACTTGGCATATCTTTCTCTGAAGGTGGACAGAATTTTCCTTCATAGGAAGGAAAGTCTTTTCCATTGCTTTCCATTCCATTCCATTCTTTCCAATTCTTTTCATGTTTTTAAAAATAACCAGTTCATAATTTCCTAAACCACAGTAATATTCTTACCCAATCACATCCTATCTGAGAGATTGTCTTTGATTTTTTTTTCTTTCTTTATTTCTTCTATTCTTGGTTACATTGCCTTTATTATTACCAGGAAAATTTTAATTTAAAATATTTCAAATTATCAATTTTATACTTTAACAATGACCTCACCTTATAATGTAAGGTCTGATATTGCTGAATCTTTTTTCAGTACATCTTTTTACTCTGATTTCTTCAACATTCCTAACTTTTGTTCTTTCAAATAAACTTTGTTATTATTTTTTTTCTAACTCAAAAGATAATTTTAGTAATTTAATTGGACTGACATTGAATAAGTAGATTAGAAAGGTAAAATTATAATTTTCATTATATTGGCTTTATCTAGTCATGAACAATAAATAACACTTAAATTATTTAGATCTGATTTTACTTGTATAAAAAGTGTTTTTTTTTTTAATTTATGTTAATATAGTTACTATGTCTATTTTTGGAAGGTATACTCTCAGGCATTTTATATTGCCTAATTATTTTATATGTTCTAAAATCATATTGTATAATATTATTAAAACAGTATAGATTCCCTATTTTTCTTTTTTGCTTGTCTATTTTAGCTTTAACTTTCTCTGAGATCATGATTACTATACCTTCTTTTAAAAAGTAATAAATTCTTCTCTTCCCCTTTACTTTATCTTTGTGTGTATATCTCATTTTATGTGTTTCTGAAAGCAACATATTGTTGATTTTTAATTTTTTATCATTTTTATTTTCTGTGTAAATTCATACCATTCACATTCTAAGTTACGACTCTTGTATTTTTTCCTTCCTATTTTTCTTCTCTATCCTTCTGACCCTATTTACCCTATCTCTCCTCATTCCACTGCTTTACTTCTACCTAGTACCTTGCCCTCTTATTTTTTTTTTCTAAATTTGGAAGACTTGAATATCCTTATAGATACATATGATGTTCCTATTTAACCTATGCCCAATGATAGTTATATGTCAGCACTACCTGCTTTTTCCCCTATTAGCATCTCTGTATAATTGTTTTGCATTTTATGCAGAAGATAAGAACTCATTTTTTGTCTCTTCCTGCACAGCTTTTATTTTTAAGAATCACCTCATCATACACAGTTCAGTCCAAGCCTTTCTTTCAAACTGCCCAAATAATGCTGACAGTCATAAGAATACTGATATATTCACATATAAGAAATAAACCATTTGACCTTATTGAATCCCTTATAATTGGTCTTTAATGTTTATCTTATATTTCTTTTAGATCTTATATGTCAAATTTCCCCTTTTGTTGTGTTGTTTTTTTTCCAGAAATACATGAAAGTCTCTCCATTCATTTAATGCTCATTTATTTTGTCTTTTTTTGTCTTTTTTTTTTTTTTTGGAAGGCAGGGCAATTGGGGCTAAGTGATTTGCCAAAGGTCACACAGTTAGAAAGTGTTAAGTGTCTGAGGCCGAATTTGAACTCATGTCCTCCTGAGTCCAGGACCGGTACGCTATTCAAAGAATGTCCTAACTGCCCACACTTATTTTTTTTCATTCAGGATTATGCTTAATTTTGTTAGGTAAGTTACCCTTGATCGTAACACCACCTTTTTTGTATATATTGTTCTAAGATCTACAATCATTCAAAGTCATTGCTGCTAGGTCTTAGGTAATCCATTTTTAGCTACATGAAATTGTTTTTTTTTTTTCTTTTTCGATTGCAATATTTTGTCCTTAACTTGGGAGTTTTGGAACTTGGTTATGGTATTCCTGTAAGTTTCCCTCTTTGGATCTCTTTCAGGTCTCATGTCATACTGTTTTGTCTCTTCAGTATTATTGTTTCCTCTCATTGTTTAACAAAGAGTTTATTAAAGTTCATCCTGAGCACTATTGCCCAAAATTAAATATAATGATCCAAATGTGGACTGGTCAAGGCAGAATGTAACCGCAATGACACATCCTATGCCTGGATGTCATATCTATTTAATGGAGATTGTGTTACCTTCATTAGTTGATATATAATACTCTGTACTCATACTGGAGTTGGAATACATTAAAAGCTTCATGTTTTCTTCAAAGGAATGCCATATACATATATGTGTGTTTCCTATTGTTCAGCCCTGAAGCTTTTTTTAACCAAACCAAATATAAATCTTTTCATTTGTCCCACTGGAATTTTTTTATGTTGTTAATCTCATCTTTATGTATATCAGGTTTAGGAAGTGCTAGGAGAAAGTCCTTGACTTATATGGGAAAGAGCCCCAGAAGGCAGGACGTCCCAGGAGGTTTTATTGACTGATTAAGGAAGAAGGTGCTTGGTTGCTGCATCTAATTGTCTTGAATTTTCTCTTGCATCTTCTTCTAACTCCCACCTCAGAAGAAGATGTGAAGTTCTACTTCTTCTACAGCTTTCTTCCATGGAAAAGGACTTGGAGAAAAGTTTGAACTGGTGCTCTGGGGAGGGAACTAGACATACTAGGATGCATTGTAGAAATCCAAGATGAGGGATAGCACTAGTAAGTTATCTAGTGATTTCTGTGTGAAATGTATTAAAAATAAATGACTGACAATTGTCTTTTTCTCAGTAATGTGCTTTTCTTTGGGGTTAGTGCTACACAAAAATCTATCAATAAAGATTTTCCTTGGGCTGATAGGACAATAAAATTATTTATGAGCAAGAATTCTATTACTACAATGTTTAAAAGCATAGACTTTTCATAATGACATGGACAATTCTCCAGGATCATTTTTAATAATATATTCTAAGGAGCTGATAACTTTGTTTCCCGTGAACAACACATTCTAACCTTCCCTCAAACCCATGAGTTAAAGTAGCTTCAGAGGATACTGTCTCTCAATGGTAACTTTATAATGACAAAGTGGTCTTAGTTGGGGGTTGCTTTCTTTTATTTTATCTTAATTCTCTTAAGTTTTTACTTAAACAGAATATTTCAAAGTAGAGAGAAAAATAGCTAAAATTATTACTTTAAGCACATTTTAAAACAGCTCTCAGAACATAAAATGAATAATGATGTGTTGAGCTCAACACATCAGCGTATTAACAGCGTATTAATACACACTAGCGTATTAACATTTGGCACAAGGGAGTAGCTAGGTGGCGGAATGAGTAAGAGGGTTGGCCCTAGAGTTGGGAGGACCCGGGATTGGTTCTGGACTCAGATACTTAACACCCACAAAAAACAAACACACAAACAAACAAAAACTGGCTGTGTAACCTTGAGCAAGTGACTTAACCCCAATTGCTTTTGAAAACAAACAAACAAAAAAAAACATTTGACACAAGGTTGGAAGCAAATCTTCCTGATTATAAATTCACCATTCTATATTTTACTTTTTATATTAGGTTGGCTCTCAACTCAGGGAAATCTAATTACTCACTATTATCATCCTCCTCCTCACCATAATGACTATCATAATTTATCATTATCAATGTTATTTTTTTCTCTTCCTCTTCTCCATGATTTGCATCATCATCAACAAATATACATTTCCCTAAACATTACTCTTATATTCATCTACTGGATCAGGAACTGTGGTCCACACACAGAAATATCAAGGTCAGTGCTGTAAAATTTTTAAAGTATTCATGAATATTCATGAAACTCATATTTAAAATGAATTTGAATTGTATATGCTCCTGGGAAACCTGAGAATCTAGAATCAAAGAGAAAACAGAAGCATGCACATATTTGGAAATCTACATAAAGCCAACAGGTGATCAATAAATATTTAATAAATACCTACTATGCTCCAAAAACTCAGTTAAATTCCAAGAATAACAAGACAAGAATCTGTGACCTCAAAGAGTTGACAATCTAATGGTATAGACCAGGGATGGGGAACCTGTAGCCTCATGGGCACCTTTAGCTTTCTAAGTCTTTGAGTGTGGCCTTTTAATTGAGTCCCAGTTTGGGAGAAAACAATTATTTTGTTAAGGAGATTTGTTCTGTGAAGTTTGGATTCACTCAAAGGGACACACTTGAGGGACTAGAGGGCCACATGTGTCCTTCAGGCTACAGGTTCCCCATCCCTGGTGTAGACCAATGAACAGACATATAGAATGATAGCTATATCTAGGAAAAATAGGAAATAATTATCAAAGTGAAAACACTTGAATGAAGAGGGGTGGAAAGCTTCATATCTAAGGTAGACTTTTAATTGGAAGTTAAAGGAAGTCAGTAAGGTCAGTAAGCAGATAAGAGAAGGAAGAATGTTCTAGACAGAAGGGAAGTTGTGAGAGAATTCTCAGAGCTGAGAGATGGAGTGTCTTTTTTGTGGATCAGCCAGTAGGTCAGTGTCCTGGAGTTGAAGAGTATCAAGGAACGAATTTTAAAAGACTGAAAAGGTAGGAGGGGCTTAAGCCACAAAGGATTTGAGAGATACTAGAAAAAAATTGTACTGACAAAAGGAAAAATCAGCTCCCAGAATAGAGACCCCCAAAATCAATTTGTATGAATTAATGAAAGCATAATCTTTACACATTTACTCTACACAAAATGCTGCTAAGCATTTGAGACACCAATAGGAATGGAAGACATACCATGCTGTCAAAGTGTTAACATCTCAATAGGTGGGGACAATACATAAATAGTTGTAATGATAATGGGAATCTGAAGATCTTTCCTGTCCCTTGGCCCCTTGATAGGCTTAAGTGACTCTGAGAACCTTCCCTGATTTGAAAAGCTACTCTGCCCCCTAATAGGCTCAATCTGGTAATATAGAGCCTGTGGCAGGAGGCTTTTTTTTCAGGAATGCAAACTCCTTGATGCTTTGTGATTGGGCAGTGGGTCAAGAGGGTTGTGACATTATCTGACCCAGAAGAAGGCTATATATACCCTGATGTGAAGTTTCACTTTGGGGCTCACTTATGGGAGAAGTTGTGTGATTTGGCCAGATGAGACTCTGGGCAGCCATTGAGCCCGCCAGGTTTGAAGGCCCAGATGTTGCTGTTTCCCTCTCTGGTAACTAACTAGGTATGGTTATAATGGTCAGACAGCTGGAAGCTTTGTAACTTCTGCTTGTATCCTCTAAGTTCAGGGTGCTGACTTTTTCCGCTGAACTAGGTAAATGATATATGTTTGTTATTAATATTAATATTATTATATTCTATATAATATATTAATAAATATATAATTATATGATGTTGTGATATTAATTATATTAATATTATAATATTAATAAATAATATTAATAAAATATTACTTATTAAAGTAAGATTGTTAACCCATTTTGAGTTGCTTTCCTTTGGAAAAGCAGATCCAAGAACCTGTGCTGGCAGCCATGCTGGGTGTGCTAGAGTGATTGCTGCTACAATAGTGTTTCAGCTATTGGCCCTGTTGTTGTTTTTTTCCTTTGTTCTCTCAGAGGTTCGTGACAATGAGGAGGTGATGCCATCACATGCAAGTGAATTGGATTTAAGTGAGAGAGTGATGTGCAAAATCACCAACTTCAAGTTCTCCTCTGGAGCTATGGGTCCAGTTGCCAGATATGGATCTGGAAAACTGGAGATGTCCCACAATGCAGTAGGGCACCTTGGACTTTTCAAACTAAGGTCTTTAACAGGACTCAGTTTGACTGAGACTGCCCATTCAGTGATTAAGGCTTAATAAAAAAAATCAGGCAAAGAATGACCTCTTTAAAAAAATAGATCAGGGAGGTGAATATCCTAATGGCTTCTCACAGAAACAGAAACAATTATTATTTACATTCATTTTTAACCAATCAGGTCCAAACAGTGACCAAATAGGGATTGGTTTAGTACCAGAATGATATAGGGTTAAACCTGGTCTTTAAGAGAAAAAAAATGAAAACAAGTGAAAATATATTCAGAGATTAAATTTTACATTCCTCATGGAGAGAAAAGAATGGAAGGAAGGAAGGAAGAAAGAAAGGAAGAAATAAGAAAGAATGAAGGAAGGAAGGGATGAAGGAAGAAAGAAAGAAAGAAAGAAAGAAAGAAAGAAAGAAAGAAAGAAAGAAAGAAAGAAAGAAAGAAAGAAAGAAAGAAAGAAAGAAAGAAAGAAAGAAAGAAAGAAAGGAAGGAAGAAAGGAAGGAAGGAAGGAAGGAAGGAAGGAAGGAAGGAAGGAAGGAAGGAAGGAAGGAAGGAAGGAAAAAAAGAAAGAAAGGAAAGAAGGAAGAGAGAGGAAGAAAGGAAGAAAGAAAGAAGCAAGGAAGGAAAAAAGAAGGAAGGAAGGAAGGAGGGAAAATGAAAGGAAGAAAGGAAGGAAAGAAGGCAGGAATGAATAGTGGAAGAAAAAGAGACAGAAGGGAGAGAGGAAATAAGTATATATTAAGCACCTACTTGGCTTATGGTCCTCAAAGTAAAGTAGCAAAGTATATAAAAATGGATGCTCTTTCACGTCATTTTTTTTTAATGAGCAATCAGGGTTAAGTAACTTGCTCAAGGTTGCACTGCCAGGTGTTTCTGGGTGGGTGCTAAGTGTCAAGGGGCCTGCATTCGATCCCCAGGTCATCCTGATACTGGAGCCAGTGCTCTTACTCGCTGAGCCACCTGGCCGCCCCTTTTAATGTCATTTTCATGTCTCTTTCTTTGAATGAACCATATCTTGAAAACTTTTGGTAGTGGATAAATTTCATCTCTGGCTCAATAAGGGTGGCTACAGAACATAGTGAAGAAAAATCCAGATTATATCTCTAAGGAGCTGTTTCTTGGGATGGGATGGTAGTGGATAGTGGTAAACAAAAAACATGGCTGGTTCCGAGGTGTTGCTTCAACTTCCAGAGCTCTTTGATTTTTGTATTCATTGCTGAGAGGTGGTTCTCTTGCTAATGGTCATGAGAAGTACTGTCCATTCTCCATAGTAACTGATACCCTCAAATATGATTTCATGGATCAGGCTTGAAACAGGGCTAGTTGTCTGTCTACCAGGTCAGAAAATAATATTTGAGACATAGACAAAGCCTGCCTAACTCAAAATATCTTCCCGACATTTAGGAACAATGCTTACATTACTAACTAGCCAGGATTGACCATTCTAGTACTGAGCCTAAGTGGTTCTCACTGAGTCATGCCAGTGAAGTTGGGGACTCTAGCATGAAGCATCTACCTGATTTGGTCACATGGTATTAATAGGAAAACACTACCATGTTCAGGGCTAATACAATTGGAGCTTCCCCCAAGTTCATATGTGTATATTTGTTTACAGGTATACATAGATAGAGGTCACAGGACCAATTTAACAGGAAGGGATGATACTTAAAAGGTGAAATTAAGAGGTGAGAATAGTGTGATAAGAGGATATGGGGAGAGACAGATTGGGGTAAACTATCTCATACAGAAGAGGCAAGAGGAAATGGTTGCAATGGAGGGGAAGAATAGGAAGGCAGGGGGGAATTGGTCAACCTTATTCTCATTGAATTTGGCTTGAGGAGGGAGTGAAATACACACTAAATAGGGCATCTCACCCTCCAGGAGAGTAGGGGGAGAGTGGGATGAGAGGGGGTATGATGGAGGGGAGGGCAGGCTTGGGGGAGGGAAGTTGGAAGCACCCACTTTTGAAAAGGGACGGGATCAAAGTAGAGAATAGAACAAGTGGGAGGTGGGAAAGGAGGGAGGGAAATATAGTCAGTCTTTTACAATATATCTACTATGCTAATGTTTTGCATTAGCCACACATGGAGAACCTATACTGAACTGCTTGTCTTCCCAGTAGGGGTGGGTGACAATGAAGGAAGGGAATGAATCTGGAATTGAAAGTTTTAAAATCAAATATTCAAATATATATGTATATATGTGTATGCATATATATTACTATTATTAATACCATCTTACATGTAATTGGGAAATAAGATATACAGGCACTGAGGCATAGAGACCCACTAGAAAAGTTGAAATGAGTATGGGAGAAAATATGGGAGAGAACAGGTTGGAGGAGGGGATATCCTGTGGGACTGCTCTTTTGCAGAGGTGGGTAGGGGAAAAACGGGAAGAAAATTTGTAACTCAAAATCTGGTGTAAATGAATGATGTATATCAGAAGTTAATAAAGCATTTAAAAAAAAAGAAAAGAAAATGTACCCAACTTGTTATTCAAAATGTTGCAACTGAAGCAAAGCAGAGGAACAATTATTGTAGTTATGGGAGATGGAACTGCCGGGTTTCCTCGAGATCATTATGATGATATACCAATGTGAGGGAAATATGTACCTGTAATTCTATGAATGGTGCAGCACAAAAATCTGAAATTCTCTTGTTATCATGCACAGTGGCATCAAAGAATATCATATCCACAGAAAATTTCCTTCAGAGCAGAAGAGACAATATCAGCCATGGGATGAGTTACAGCACAGTGATGATAATGAATCATCTCTGCTCAATTTCTAACAATTTCAAAATGGCAACATCTTCATGATTCACACATGCATCTGGTACAAAACACCATGTCTGACCCAAAAATTATCAAGGACAAATTAAAGACATGTGCTTAAAGAGAACTCAAAATCTAAAGTCAATGTTCATTGGCAAATACACATTTGAGAAATTAATAGTTTCAAATACCTTTAAATTAGTAAATTTAACAAAGGTTTATCTGCAAAAGTATTCTTTACCATATATAGAGTGCAGTGCAATTTTGTGTAATGAAAAAACAATCCTAGCTATATTTTTGTTTATTTGTTTGTTTGTTTTGCCTAGAGAGGCATCACTGGTGTTCTGAGACCAAGTTAGTTTTAGAGAAGCAGGTCATATTTGAGGATATAATTATCAGTAAGATGGCCACCACTGTAATCTAGGAATCATTCTCGTGTTAGGAGATCATCTGCATTGGTATTGGAGGTGATAGACAGGAGGTTCTTTGTTCTTGTAATCTAATCAACAGGGAGTGGAAAAGAAAGGTGTATGTGAAATATTCATCATGTTTCCATGGAGTCAAAATCATCCACTACTAGTTAAAAATATTGCAAATTCATTCTACATAAGCAATAAGCCAGGAAAATTAAAACTGATTGCTCCCTGTTGAATAATTCAGATAAGATACATTTCTTGAATAAGTACTTTTGTTGAAAAAGAACAACCTACTGGGAGCACTACAGAGAAGTTTGTAAGAAATTAGGTGTAGACTAATCTTACACAGGGGCAGTGAGGTGACACAGAGGCTAGAGCACCAGCCCAGTGGTGCTCATTCAGCCCAAGAGCTTAACAGCTGTGAGACCTTGTTGATTTTTTTCAACCTTTTAATGTGTGCCTTAGTTTTCTTATGTGTGAAGAATGGACAATTGTAGTTATCTATGTATCTATGAGTGCTAATTTACTGTTAAATCTACAATGAGAAAAAAATGTTGTTAAATAAATTTCAAAGCAGAATTGTAGTCAGTGCTTGGCAACCATTCAGTCATTATCAAAACACTATGCTTCCCAATACCATAAGTCAGAAAGCAATATTACCGTTGCTATCAAGCTTTTCTAATGAAGCTTCAGGGAACTGATGCTTTAATACATATGGGCACATTTTTACAGGAAATGAGTTTTATGGTTAGGACAACAGAAAGTCTTAGGACTCTTTCATGTTAAACTTTAATATTTTTCTAATGATTGGAATTTTAATGAGTTTAAAAACATTAAACTTTTGTTTTAATTATTATTATCTGGGGAAAAAAGGATATCAATACATAAAATGAAACCAATGCTTTTTGGCAGCTTTCATCTTTGTCTTCAGGGTTTTTTTTTGTTTGTTTTGTTTTCATTTCTCTCCTTTATTACTTTTTTTAGATTGTTTGCCCTGTCTCCTTTTTGATAAACTATTCCAATCCACAATTATTTAGTGGCAATTTATTAAGCAATTGCTATAAGGTGAATATTACAAGGTGATATCAAAACAGTCCTTACACTGAAGAAATTTGATTTCTACTGTGGGTAATCATCCTATGCATATTGCTGAGAAAGAGCAATGTCTTTAAGGGACAAAAGGCAGCCTGTAGCTATACACTAGGCACAAAATAAGCAAGAATACTGAAAAATGTGGAATTAAAATGAAGTCAGTGCCATGGCTTCTTCAGATATATGGTGCCATCTCTTCTTGGCCTCAAAGTCAACTTGATACCTGTTTCACCACAGTTTTTTCATAAGGTGTTTCTATGCTCTTCATCCTTCAGGATTCCCTTATAATACTTTGACCCACTGATTAGTTAAAATATAAGAAGACATACTCATGATATTATCTTGTCTCTTCACTTGGGGATAAGTAGTTTCATAATCCATGTTTTATTGTGTGAATAAAGCCACATCCACTTACCTCTTGGTGACATGATGTTGACATGTTATTCTATATTTGTACACACACATATATATACACATACACACATATATGTATATACACACACTGACATACACATATAAGCTGATAAAATTAAATTGTAATTGGATTGGGAAGTTATTAATCATCCTATCCAAAATATTTCCACAAAATAAATGCAAAATTATTGACTCAATAACATTCAAAGAAGACATTTCTTTCCTTTTCTGATTATGTTCCTGAGATGAAAGTAATGAATATATTGAATGAAAATTCAGGGAGCCAGGTGACTGAATTCGTTTTCATTCTCAAACCATCCTGAGCTTCAGTGTCTCCTCTTTGTTTTTATTTTTTTTTCTCAACTACATGGTCACAGCTGTGGGGAAACTGGGCCTGATCATCTTAACCAGAGTGGATTCCCACATCCAACCCCCATGCAGTTTTTTTTTCAGGTATCTGGAATATGGTGAACTTGGACATTCCATGGCTTTTGGGCCAAAAATGCTGATTAGTTTCATAGAGGATAAAAATATAATTTCCTATATGTGTAGTAAGGTTGTTTTTCTTTAGGATATCTATTGCCAGGGAACTTTTTTTTTCCTTATCAGTCATGGCCTATGACTGCTATGTGGCTATCTGTAAGCTCCTCCTCTATGAGGTCATCGTATCAGACATAGTATGTTGGATCTTAGTGGTTATCATATAACTCTATTACATCTTGGCGTATCTAATTATTACAACTAGACATTTAAATCATCTTTCTGTGAATCAAATATAGAAAGATATTTCTATTGTGACATTACATGCTCAGACACAAGTGTGACTAAACTAAACGTGACCTTTTCTGCATTTAATTTATTTTTTTCCCTCTTGATTATCTTTGTCACCTACATGCTCATTCTTCTGACCATCCTAAGGATGGACTCTTCTGAGGGAAGACACAAAACTTTCTCTACCTGTGGTTCTCACCTCACAGAGGTGGGGGTTTTCTATGGGATGCTTCTACTCATACCTGCAGCCCCAATCTAGTCATTCCTTTGACACAAACAAGATGGTCTCTGTCTTTGACACTCTTGTCATTCCCACAATTAACCCCTTGATATGCAGTTTGAGGAATAAAGAGAGAAAAACTGCATTGGTATAATTCTTTTTAAAAATGATGCAAGCATTCTCTTTAATGATCAATGTAAAGATGTTTGTTTTTTTTTTCGGTTGTTGTTTTTGTTTTTTCCCCCTATGGCATTATTAGAAGAAAAGAAGTTTTGGCTAGGTTTCATTTTCAACTACTTCTTGATTTTTCTCTCTTCATTTAGATAGAAACATTTCTTTTAACATGAAGTCAAAGGATGATATATATTAGATTTTTTATAAACCATCAGTAAATCCTAATTTAGTGGATAATTTAACTGAAGGAAACTACTAGAAGATTTAGTACAAAATATCAGTGTAAAATAAATTCATTTCATTGTATACTACACTAGTATACATCCTAACTTTGATTAGAGTTTTCTTCTGTGGGACAATCAATTAACAGCTATTTGGAAAATGCTGGTGCCAAGTACTGTGCAAGCCATTTGGCATATACAGATATATAAAAACAAATAGTTAATTGCCATCAATGCACTTACATTTTATTGAGGGAAATAACATTTACCCAAGAGCTACACTACCCAACACAGCAGCCGATCTTCTTTTAAATATCTCTTATTGTTAGGATGTTGATTCTTATAACCTCACTTTGCCATCTATGTCTTCTAGCCATTGTTTCTAGTTTTCTCTGCAAAGCAGATCAAGTTTATTTCCTTTTAAAATAATAATTATGCAAGTTCTTAAAGAAAACTTCCATCTCTTTCTCAGCATTTAGTCCTAGGTCTCTCATTCTTGCGCTATAATAGAAAAAAACACAGGGTTATACAGGATGTCCCAAAAATCTTAGTGCAAATTTAGTTTCTTAAACTTAAAACTAGTTAAGATTTTTGGTACATTTAGTACCCTTACAGGACATGGCTTCAAATGACTGGTCTATTACTACTCACTTGCATTATTTTGGGCAATAAGTCTATTATCTCTGCCTCACACCTATGTATAAAATGTGGGAGTTTGATTAAATTTAAGCTAATTCAAGACAAAGATGTATGAATCTATTAAGCTATTCTTTTGTGATAATGTAACACTTTCTATTGATCTTGACATGTCATGACTTGTCCTCTAAATATTTTTTTTCTTTATTTTGTTCATTTTGGAAATTACCAATTTCCACCCTGAACATCATCAACAAATTTTGAAATGATGGCCAAATGACTAGAACAGGATGTTTAGGAAAGGTGTTGGGCATAGTATTCATCCTCTCTCTACTTAGCATCAAAGTAAACTCGATAACTCCTTCCACACAATTCCTTCTGAAGCTGTTCTTATATTCTCTATCCTCCATTAGAATCCCACTGTGATATTTTGACCCACTGATTAGTTAAAATATATCTATAATATAATATATTGTCCTGTCCCATCACTTGAAATTCAGTAGTTACATAATTCAATATTTTGTAAAATAAAAACACATCATTTATCCTCTTTTCAAAAAAATGTTTAAATGATGTTATATGTGATGTGATATATCACATGATATAATGTGATATATCACATGATATAATGTGATATTTCAGTTCCAGTGAATTTACGACATGGCAACTAAATTGATAAAATATATTGTCATTGAATAGGAAAATTCCATCTCACATTCATCTTACACATTTCTACCTCTTCACTGCCTAGTTATCTAGGTAAACAGTATTCAAAGAAGGCTTCTTTCTTTACTTCTCAGATTATGTTCCTTAGATGAAAGAAATGATCAGTCTGAATGAAACTTCAGGGAACCAGGTGACTGAATTCATTCTCATGGGCCTCACAAAGCATCCTGAGCTACTGGTCCTCCTCTTTGTTGCATTTTTCCTTTAACCATGTGGCCACAGTTGTGGAGAATGTAGGCCTGATCATACTAACCAGTGTTGATCCCCACCTACATACCCCCATGCACTTTTTTCCTCAGGCATCTGGCATTTGCTGATCTTGGCTATTCCACAACTATTGGGCCAAAAATGCTGGTTACTTTCATAGAGGAGAAAAATATCATTTCTTATAATGGATGTGCAGTCCAGCTAGCTTTCTTTGCTGTATTTATCACCTGTGAACGTTTTTTTCCTATCAGCCATGGCATATGACCATTATATTGCTATCTGTAAGCCCCTCCGTTATATGATCATCATGTCAGAAAGAGTATGTTGGATCTTAGTGACTATCCCATACCTCTATAGCATCACAGTGTGCCTACAGATTTCAGTAAAACTTTTTAAATTGTCTTTCTGCAAATCAAATGTAGTAAGACATTTCTACTGTGATGGTCCTCCCCTATGTCTATTATATGCTCAGACGTAAGTGAGATTGAATTAATCATTATGACGTTTGCTGCATTTAATTTGATTTCCTCCCTCTTGATTATCCTTATGTCCTACATGCTCATTCTTATGACCATTCTCAGGATAAATGCTGCTAAGGGCAGACACAAAGCCTTCTCTACCTGTGGGTCTCACCTCACAGGGGTGGCTGTATTCTGTGGGACACTTCTCTTCAAGTACCTGAAACACCATTCTAGCCATTCCTTTAACATAAAAAAGATGGCCTCTGTCCCTTACACTCTGGTCATCCCTATGGTCAACCCTTTGATCTACAGCTTTAGGAACAAAGAAGTGAAAAGTGCCTTGAAAAGGTTTTTTTAAATAAATCCTGTAAACCCTCTCTTTAAGGCCCAATGTAGTATATGAGTGTACTGCATTATTAGAGAAAGTTTAATTGAAAGGATATATTAGACTATTAAGTAGAAAATATCTCTATAAAACATTATATTTCTTTATGTACTACAGTAGAGAATAGCCTAACTTTAAAGATTCCTTGCCTGGAAAAATCAATTGACAATCATTAAGAAAATCCTGGTGCTAGGTACTGTTCTATGCATTGACTTTACACAGGCAAATAAAATAATAGTTCTTACCATTAGTGAACTTAGATTTTATTAAGGAAAACAACATGTATATGAAAGGCATACTACCTGCCACAGTAGTCAATTTACTTTTGTATTTTTTCTCTTAAGAAGTTTTTCATTGTTATAACCTCAATACTCCCCTTTAAGTCTTAAGTGAACATTGTCACAAAGGTCCAAATGCGGTCTGTTCAAAGCGGAATGCAACCAAATTGTCACATACTATTTATTATAGGATACCATATGTGTATTAATAAAAATCATGTTTGCTTTTTAAGTTTATGTATAATACCCCAGACTCATATTGAAATTGTAAACCATTAAAAATTTAAGTTTTCTTCAAAAGAATGCCTAAATTATGTTTTTTCTATTATTCAATTGCTAATAATTTTTATAAAAACAAAATCAAATATGATTTTAAATCTGCTGCATTTCAATTTTTTATGCTTTTAGTCTCATCTTTATGCATATCAAGTTTAGGAACTGCTAAGAGAAAGTTCTTGGTTTGTACGGGGAAGGTAGAGGCAGGACCTCCTAGGAGGTTTTACTGGCTAATTAAGTAAGAAGTTTGCTTAGATACATTGTCTTGAATTTTCTCTTGCATCTTCTTCCAACATCCACTACAGAAGACGTGAAGTTCTACATTAGTCTCAACATGGCAGCCTCCTCTCCAGTCTTCTTCAATGAAAAAGAATTTGGAAAAGGTTTTGAACAGGTTGTGTGGAAAGGGATTTATACATACTAGCTTGAGGGCGGCTGCAGTGAGTGAAGTGCTTGCCCCGGAGTCAGGAGGACCCGGATTCGGTTTTGGCCCCAGACACTTAACACAAACACACAAAAACTAGCCGTGTAACCTCAAGCAAGTTACTTAACCCCAATTGTCCTACAGAAAGGCAAAAAAAAGAAAATACTGGCTTGAATATAGAAAGTCATGAGGAGAGAAAGCACTATGAAACTACCTAGTGATTTTAGTGTGAAATATGTTAAAATAAAGTGCTGATAATTGTGTTTTTCAAAGCAGTGTGTTTTTCTTCAGGATTACTCCTGCACAAAAATGTGCCAATACAAGATTACCCTTGATCTAATATGAAAGCAAAATTATCCATTAGTAAGTGTTTTATTACAACAATAATTAAGAACATAGATTTTCTATAACCATGGATGATTTCCAGGTTTCTGATCACTGATATTAAAAAAAAAATACCCATCTGGACTGATCCTCAAGCCCTGTGAGTTAAAACAGCTCCAATGAATACCTTCTCACAACTGCAATATAACAATGGTAAAGTTCTCTTGGAGGTTTGTTTTGCTTGGTCTTAATTTTCTTGTTTCCCCTTAAATAAATTATTTTAGAGTGCTGAGAATAATACCAAAGTGCTTTCATTACACACATTCTAAGATAGTTCTAACGATTGAAATGATGATAACTGCTGATATTTGTAGCATTCATATACTTTACTCTTTGGAGATTCAAAAAAAACTTTGTGAAGTAGATAAAATAAATATTTTTAATACCATTTAAAAGATGAAATACTTAACCTTGAAAATAAAGTGCTGAGTTTATCTAACCTATAAGCACTGGGTGCAAGGTTGGAAACAAGTTTTTCTGATTATTAGATCAACGCTGTATTTTATTTCTTACACTAGGTTACCTCTCAACTCAGGGAAATATAGTTAATCAATGGAATTATTATCATAACTACTATCATCATTTATCATCATTAATCTTCACCTTTTTCCTCCCCCTCCTCTTGAGTTTCAACATCATCCTCAAATACACATTTCCCCAGCATTACTCTTATGTTCATCCACTTGATCAGGTACTACAGTATGTGCACAGGAATCAGTGTCATATCATACTTAAAATATTCATAAAACTTAAATTAAAACTCTATAAGAAGTGAATATGCTGCTAGGAAGTATTGGGAGCTAGAATCATTCAAAGAAAAGCCAAAAGTAAATATGTATTTTGAAGTTTAAAATAACAATTGATTTATAAATATTTAATAAGCACCTACTATGTGTCATCATTCAGCTTAGTGATAGAGATATAAAAATATTAAAAAAGAAAGGAAATCCCTGCTCTGAAACAATTGACCATGTAAGATGGAGACAAAGTAGAAGCATATAGACAAAGCAATGTATGTATAGGATAAATTGGAAATAATTATCAGAGTCAAAACAGTTGAATTAAGAGGAATTAAGGAAGGCTTTTTATGGAAAGTAGCATTCTAATTGGAAGTTAAAGGAAGCCAGGTAGTTTAGAAGGCAGATAAGAGGAAGGACAAAGTTCCAGCCATGTGGGAATTTATGAGAGAATTCCCAGAGCTAAGAAATGGAATGTCTTGTTTGTGTATCAGGCAGTAGGTCAGTGTGACAGGATTGAAGAGTAGTAGGGAATACAGTTTAAGAAGGCTGGAAATGAAGGAGGGTGCAAAGTTATGAAGGGCTTTAGAGTTACTAGATCCAAAATATATTGACAAAAGGAAAGTTCAGTTACTGAAAGCGACATTGAGATCCCCAAATCAATTTGAATGAATTAATGAAAACATAATTTTTAAACATTTATTCCATACGAAGTTCTGGGCTAAATATCTGATAAACCAAAAGAAGTGGAAGCCAATCTGTAATTGCATGGAGCTAACATTTTAATAGGTGGAGAAAATAGACCCATTGATAACATGGTCTACCACCACTAACAAGTCTGGACCTGCCATTGTTGTACTGTATTGAATGTGCTTTTTCCTCTTCCCTCTGAGCCTTGCCATTGAAGTACAACCTCAAATACGAGCCCACTACCTGACTTGGTTCCTTGCCATTAACAGAAACACTCAACTATGCCCAGGGCATATATTTTGGGAGCCTCCTATTATTTCGATGTTTAAAACAGTTGGATTATACTACATACTAAAGATATTCTCACTATATTCAAGATTTCAGAATTTTATGTAAATATGTGGGTATATGTGTGTGTTTACACATAAATACGTTTATTTTTGTGTGTATATATATATATGAATACACATACATATGGATGCGCAAACACACACATATATTGTGCCTAACCATATTTAGTGGTTGTGAAGAAACACTGAGACATAAATTTTAATCTACAGTTCCAGATTAAAGCAAATCCATCATTATAAAAAAATCAGAGTGAGATGGAGTCTATATGGATTGAGGCCAGAATATTAACTTTATAGTCCATACAACATCTGAATAATGAGATAGGTCTTCCAAAACTACTCTTATTTTCTTTGAACTATTATCATATCTGGAAACTCAATGTCTTCTTAGAAGTATTAAGTTTGTCCCTCTTTGTAGATATTATGCAGGTTCCTCGTGGATGATCCACCATCTCCTCAAACTATCATAGATAGCCAATGACACTAGGAGCCTTGGCGTGGGGAAAAAATAGCAAGAAAATATGCTAATAAATTAGTGCTTAAATAGTTAGTTTAATAGTTATACAGAAGAGCAAACTTTATATTGAAATAGGATTCAATTTATACTTTAAAATATAGCTGGAACTGAAGCATATGAGAGGACCAATTATCCTGTTTGTAGGAGATGCAGCAGCCAGGATACTTTATAGCATGCTTTTCATACAGATAGTATGCCACTGTGAGGGAACGATACATGAAATCATATGAATGGTGTAGCACAAAAGCTGAAATTCATGTGGATTGTGGGCAGAAGCAAAAAGGAAACCATATGCCCATAAAATTACCTTCATGACTAGAGGTGCAAATATCTGTCATGGGATGACATATAGCACAGAAATGGTAATGAGTCATTTCTACCCAGTGTCTAACAATATCAAGCTGGAGTTATGTGCATGATTTCCCAACAGATCTGTGATAAAATAATTTTAGACAAAAAATTATTAATTATAAAATTAAAGATGTGTATCTGAAGAGAACTGACAATCTAAAGTCAAAGTTCAATGGAAAATACACACTTGAGAAATTAACACTTTCAAAATACCATTGAATTGGTAAAATTCACAACAGTTCATACACAAAAAGTTAACAATTCTAAACATATATAGAGCCCAATAGAAATTTGGGTAGCCCCCCCCAAAAAATTCTTACCATGGCTCCTCTTCCTCTCCCCTCTCCCACCAAGGAGGGCATCAGTGGTGTACTGAAACCAAACTGGTTTTGGAAGAGCAGGAATATTTGAGGAAGTAACCCTCAGTCAGGTAGTCACAGCAACAATCTAGGACTCATTCTATTGTGTAGATTATGTCCTCTACTGTTTGTATCTGTATGAGTGTCATTCAGTTGGAGGTAATAGGAAGCAGGATATTTGTTCCTGTAATGATTCCTCGTTTTTCTAGTGATATACAAATATTATTCAAAAATTCTAAAATTATAAGATATCATCGTGAAGAATTGGACTAAGTATGTGGGCTACACTGTTCAATAAATGTGATAAGAACTATAACATGGTTTAAAATTCAATCAAAAAAACCTACTGGGAGCAGTACAAAGCAATTTAGCAGAAATTAGGCGTAGTCCAACACAAAATACAAAGGTAGCTAGGTCACACAGAAGACACAGCACCAGCCTTCTGGTCACAAAGAGCTGATTTCAAATTCATCCTGAGAATGCTGATTTTCTGCAAGATCCAGGGCAAATCTTTTAATCTCTTCATCAATTTCCTTCTGTGTAAAATGGAAACAATAATAGCATCTACTTCCCAGAATTGTTCTGAGCATCTGTAAGGGTTATGGGATTTAAAGATCTCCCATGCCCCATGGACGTGCTGACATAGCAGAGCAAAAAAAAAAAAAAAAAAAA
>NW_027185804.1:41963759-42038759 GCF_028583685.1 Petaurus breviceps papuanus
ATATTTATAATCTCTATAGGCATTGTGAATATGGCATTGCTGATACAGCATCAGATGAGAAAATAATTGTAAAACATTTACCCCAGGGTCTGTCACAGAGTAAGAACTATTAAATGTTAGCTATTATGTTTAATTATTATCATGCTATATTCCATAAGAATTGTTTAATAGACTTAGGATATAAATATAACAGGCACAGCATAAAATAAAATCAGAAGAGAAGAAGCTAAGGTTCTTAAGAGGTACTTTTGTCACTGAAGAAAATTATAAGAAGTAAGGATTCTGTCATACTCGGATAAACACTGGGCATACAAAGACAATGCTAAACAAATGAATGAATATAGATGTATAGAAAAGAATAAATAAAAATTCTTCAAGTGGTTATTTGTGCCAGAACCATGAATAAAGCTTAGATATTCATGATTCTAAGACCAGAATTCCATATATTTTACAAAACATATAAAATGTCTTCCATTCCCAATCAAATTTGCCAAAGAACTGGAATGGAGAGAGGATACTGCAAGTTCTTTGAATAGGAATCCAATAAGATTGGGCACACTGAACATTCCCAGTAAATGTGTTTGGATGACAATGACATTGCTAGACTCATCACTGAGCACTTCAGAAGTTTCACATAGGTATAAATACAACTCTTTCATGTGCACTATGCATATACTTTTAAACAAAATGTGGTTATGGTTATTCTCATTACTATTGGAAGGGGCTAGAAGGCCTGGATTTTTTCCTCATTGGGAATGATGTATTATGTAGAAAAGGGACTCAATTTATACTTTAAAATGTTGGAACTTAAGTATATGAGAGTACCAATTATACTGGCTGTAAGATATGCAGCATCCCGAATACTTTCCAGCATACCTTTGATGCAGATGGTATTCCATTGTGAGTGAACTTGGTAATTGAAATTATATGAATGGTGAAGAACAAAAAACTGAAATTCACCTGGGAGTCTGTGTATTGTGACTGTTAATTTACCAGTAAGACCTACAATGAGGAAGAATGCTTTTAAATAAATTTCTCTACACAGTTGTAGGCAGTTTGCCAAGTATTCAGATCATTATCAAACCTCAATGTTTTCCAATACCATAAGTTAGAATGTATAATTACTGTTACTATTATGTAGTTTTTAATCAGTCCCCAGATAAATTATACTTTAATGCATAAGGGAACACTTTTCTTGGAAATGAGCTTCATATTTAGAATAGAAAAAATCAATAGAAGATTTGAAACTTTTCATTTTAACCATGAATTTTCCTTTAATTATTAGAAACCAATGAAACATAAGAAAAATCAATTAGACTTTTCTTTTATGTATTTTCACTTGAGGGGGGAAAGCCTATAAATACATAAAATGAAATTAATACCTTTTGGGAGCTTCCATGAAGTTCTTCTGTTTGTTTCTTTCACCTATATTTCTTCTTTTGGTTCTAGATCATGTGTCATCTTTTCTTGATGGACTCTTCTAATTTACCATTATTTGGAGGTGTACACATATATAATTATTTGATTAGTATTTTATTTTTCTTCAAGTATATGTAAAACAATTTTTAGCATTCATTTTAAAAATTTCAAATTCCAAATTTTTTCCTCCTCTCCCCACAAATGTCATTGAGAAGGCAAGAAATTTGATATATACATGTAAAATCACAAAAAACACATTTCCATGTTAGTCATGTTATAAAATAAAACAAAGACCAAAAAAATACCCCCTCAAATAGAGTAAATATATATATACTTTTATCTGAATTCAGACTCCATCAGTTTTCTCTGGGGATGAATAGCATTCTTTCTTCCTAAGTCCTTCAGAGTTTTCTTGGATCATTGTATTGCTGAGAATAGCTAAGTCATTCACAGTTGATTGTCTCACATTATTGCTGTTACCATATACAAGGTTCTCATGGTTGTTGTTAATCATTTACCAAATAATTGTCATTTTCTGGGGACTGTGGTAGGTAGTAGAAGGTAAGAGCAAAACAGTCTGTCCTGAGGAAGCATGTTTTACAGAGAGGAATCAACACATACATAATGCTAAGAAAGAGTAATATCATTCAGAGGCAAAATGGGAAGTTATAGATCTCACACTTGGCACATATTGACCAAGAACATTGATTGAAGTGGGTGGCAGATAGGTGGTTCAGTGAATAGAGCACCAGCCCTGGAATTAGGAGGACCTGAGTTCAAATACGGCCTCAGACACTTAACATAAAAACCTAGCTCTATGACCTTGGGCAAGTCACTTAACCCCAGTTGCCCTTCAAAAAGCAAAAACAAACAAGCAAACAAAAACATTGATGGGTTGGTGAGTACATATGAAGTAATTGTTATCATTTCTTCAGATTTCCTAAGTACCAGAAATTTATATTAATGGGAAAACTACTCACCAGAGAGTATATAATTTCCTATTAGTTCATGTAATTCTTTGGGAGAAAGGTATGGGACATCATATGTGTCATAGTTCTTCTACATGCCTACTCCTTTAGCTTACATATATATGTGATGCTAGACTTGTTCTATGGGATCTGCCCTCCACTATTTCTCATTCAGTCAAACAGGCTTTTATCAACTAAAGTATGCAAACTTAGCAAAAAAATAGAACTGTCACAAAATGGAATGGATACCTCTAGAGTTATGGCTTTGGTTATTTCAACCATGTTCCAAAATCCTACAGTGGTACCTGGAAAATGGTTATATGTAAAACAAAATATGACACTATTGATAAAAATAAAGACTGATATAAACAATTGTAGAAATATAAGTCTCTCATGAGAAGCTGAGACAACATAATAAAAATTACAATCCTACTGAATTTAATTTCCTAATTCAGTGCCATACCAATCAAACTACCAAAGTATTTTATGGAGCTCAAAAAAGTAGTAACAAAATTCTTCTAGAAAACAAAAGGTCAGAGACATCAAAGGGCTCAATATTAAAGTGAAGACTGGAGACCTAGAAAATGTCAAAATATATTACAAAGCAGTAATCATCAAAACAATCTGTTATCAGCTAAGAAATAGAATGGCAGATCAGTGGGATAGATTAGGTATACATTATATAGTAGTAAATGACCATAGTAATGTAATGTTTGATAAACCCAATGATCCAGACTTTTTTAAAATTTTATGCTTATTTTTTGTTTATAACATTTATTTCTACAAGATTTTGAGTTACACATTTTCTCCCCATCTTTCCCCTACCCATCACCCCAACACAGTGATCCCACTGAATACCCCCTCCCCCAATCTGCTCTCTCCTATATCCTCTCCAATGTCCCCTCTGATTTTCTGGTAGGGCTAAATGGATCTCCATGCCCCAGTGCCTGTATATCCTATTTCCTAGTTGTATGTAAAAAATAAATAATACACACAAAAATAACTGGCCATATAACCTTGAGCAAGCTATTTAACCCCAATTGCTTAGGGGAGGCCAGGTGGTGCAGTGAGTAAGAGTGCCAGCCCCAGCATCAGGAGACCTGGTATTGATTCCAGCCTCAGATACTCGGCACCCACACAAAAATAACTGGCCATGTAACCCTGAGCAAGTTACTTAACCCCGATTGCTTTAAAAAACAATAATAATTTTAAACATTTAATTTTAAAACTTTGAATTCCAGATTCTTTCCCTTCTTCCCTCATCTCCCACCCTTACTGAGAAGATAAGCAATTCAATATAAGTAGTACATGTCTAGTTATGCAAAACATTTCCATAGTGGATATATTGTGAAATACTGACATATTTCCTTCCATCCTATCCTGACCCCCACTTGTTCTATTTTCTACTTTGACTCTGTCCCCTTTCAAAGGTGTGTGCTTCTAACTATCCCCCCCCCCCAAATCGGCCCTCCCTTCTATCATCCAACCTATTGTGTCCTTCCTCCTACTTTCCTGTAGGGTAAGATATAAAATTTAGTATGTATTTTATATTCTCAAGCTAAATTCAATGAGAGTAAGGTTTCCCCATTCCCTTTTGCCTTCTTGTTCTTCCCCTCCATTGTAAGTTTTCCTTTGCCTCTTTTATATGAGATAATTTACCCTATTCTGTCTCTCCTTATCTCCTCTCATTATATTCCTCTCTCACCTTTTAATTTTATTTTTTAAATATCATCCCTTCCTATTCAATTGATCCTGTGCCCTGTATGTATAACTGTACACATACACACATATGTATTCATATGCCCATATGCCCTCCTATATAGACATATAAGTATAGATATATGTATATATACATGCATTTATATTCCCTTCAACCATCCTCATACTGAGAACAGTTTTGTAAGTTACCATTGTCTTTTTTCCATGTATGAATGTAAATAATTCAACTTTGATAAGTTCCTGATGATTGATTTTCCCTGTTTACCTTCTCATGCTTCTCTTGCTTCTTGTAGTTCAACGTCAAATTTTTCTATTCAACTCTCATTTTTTTCATCAAGAACACTTGAAAATCCTCTATTTCATTGAATGACCATATTTTTCCCTGAAACATTATACTCAGTTTTACTGGGTAGGTGATTCTTGGTTTTAATCCTAGCTCCTGTGACATGAAGAATATCATATTTGAAGCCCTTTGTTCTCTTAATGTAGAAGCTGCTACGTTTTGTGTTATCCTGATTGTATTTCTTTGCTGCTTGTAATATTTTCTCTTTGATCTGGGAACTCTGGAACCTGGCTATAATATTCCTAGGGGTTTTCTTTTGGAGATCTTTTTCTAGAGGTGATTGGTGGATTCTTTCAAATTCTGTTTTGTCCTCTTGTTCTAAAATATAAGGGCAATTTTACTTGAGAATGTTTTGAAGAATAGTTTCTAGGTTCTTTTTCAGATCATGGCTTTCAGGTAGTCAAATAATTTTTAATTTATCTTTCTTATATCTATTTTCCAGGTCAGTGTTTTCTCTAATTAAATATGTCACATTGCCTTCTGTTTTTCATGTGTTTGGATCTGTTTAATTGTATCTTGATTTCTTATAAATTCATTAGCTTCTACTTGCTCCAATCTAATTCTGAATGAATTATTTGCCTTGGGGTGCTTTTGAAATTCTTTTTCCATCAGGCAAATTCAGCTTTTTAAGGTATTCTTCTCCCCATTGCCTTTTTGGGTCTCTTTTGCCATTTGAGTTATTCTATTTTTAAAGTGTTATTTTCTTCACATAGGTTGTTGACTCTATTTTCATGATTTTCTTGCATCATTGTCATTTCTCTTCCTAATTTTTCCTCCACTTCTTTTACGTGATTTTCAAAATCTTTCTAGAGCTCCTCCATGGGCTATAACCAATTCATATTTTTCTTGGAAGCTTTTGGTGCCAGAGTTCTGACTTTGTTTTCTTCCTCCCATTCCATGTTTTGATCCTTTTTGTCCCCCCAAAAAGGAATCTAAAGTTGGATTGCTGTGCTTGCTTTGTTTCCTTTTCTTGCTCATGTTGCCACTCAATTACTTGGCTTTTGAGCTCTGTGCCACAGTAGAACTCTGCTTCCATAGAGGAGATCTTTGTCCCAGATTGCTGCAATTTTCAGCACTTCAGGAGTTATTAGTTGGGTGCCCTCTCTACAGACACCACAAGCTCTGGCTCACTGGTCACCCACCCCAGGATCTCCACCCAAGATAACAAACCAGATCCAAGTAGGTTAAAGCAAGAGCAATTACCCTCCAAATGGTTGCTTGGTCCCCCTACAATCTGCAGGAGCTCTGAAGCAGTCACATGGAGGTGACTACATGGTCACAGCACCTCTGTCACTTCTCACCTGAGGGGACAGGGGCCGGACCGTGCCTCTGTCCCCTCCAGTTCCAAAAGAGTTTCCACACTGGCCTTTCACTTTTTCTTTGGCATTTATGGGTTTATAATTCTGAAATCACCACAGCTGCTGGTGATCCACTCTCCAGAAGTCAGCTCCAGCTGCTGCTGGTTCGGGCTGCACTGTGGCTAGAACCATGGACTCACATGGGGCTGGGCTCAGCTTTCAGTGTGCTATGATGGACCCTTCCTGTTGGCCCACCAGGCTGCTTTCAGTGTGATATTTATTTCTCTCTGTCACTTTGTGGGTCTGTGGCTCTAAAGTTTGTTTAGAGTCAGATTTTGTAGGTATTTGGGGTGGTGATGGGGGGAGCTCATGGAGTTTTCCTTCTTCTATGCTGCCAACTTCACTCTGATCCCTTGATCCAGTCTTTTTAAACATGGTTTTACTCTCTGATAAAAATTTCTGGGAAAAGTTGAAAGCACTTTTGTAGAAACTTGGCATGGACCAACAGCTCACATTGCATATCAATGTAATGTCAAAATTGGTCCATGTTTTAGAAATAAAGGTTTATATCTTAAGCAAATTAGGGGAGCTTTGAAAGAAATTACAAATCAGATGTAGGGATATGGGAATATTTTATGAGGAAACAAGACATAGGATAATGGGAGTTAAAATATATTATTTTGATTACATGAAATTTATTTTAAAAGAAATAATACTAGCATTAAAATTAGATTGAAAGTAAATTTTGGATAAATTTTATAGCAAGTTTGTCTGATAAAAATCTCATTTCTCAAATAAATAGGGAAATGAAGCAAAATTATCAATTCAAGAACATTTCTGTAATTGTGAAGCAATCAAAGAATGTTAACATGCAGTTTTCAGAAGAAATCAAAGTTTTCAATACTAATAGAAAAAATGGTCTAATTAGTAATAAGAAGAGAAATGTAGATTAAAACAACTCTGAACTACCACCTGATACCTATCAAATGGGCCAATATGAAAGAAAAGAGTTAAATATTGTAGGAGATATAGAAAAATAGGTATATTATTGCATTGTTTGTGGAATTGCGGATTATTCCAACTGTTCTGGGGATCAACTTAGAATTACGCTATTATAATCTTAGATCTTTAGGCCTTCACCACCACCACCACCCCCCCATAATGGGAAGCTATAATTTACAGAATCTAGGAATGGAAAACCTTAGCAATAGTATTTTTAATACTATTAATGCCCCAAAATAATGAGAAAGGTACCTTGGAGCATACCTTTCCCTTTAGGGGTAACATACCTTCCCATAGGAACAATCCCACTACGCGGAATGGATTCATGTCTCTCTCTTCCCCAACACAGCAGTGAGTTTTATTCCATGATAACATATGATTTTAAATTGTATTTAGCGTCCCATTCTCCCTTCTCCTTTCCTCACTCCCATCTGTCCCAGTCTTTCCAATCACTTTTCAATAACATTTAGCATCAAATTGATCTCCATTGTGTGACATATTATTTTTGTCATCTAAACTCACTAGGAATTTATTTTTTTAATTATGAGTTCACTAATCTCTCAATATGCACAAATTTATTATACACACAGGACATTAATCTATTGACAGCTGTACCTACACTGCAGAAAGATGTGATTCCACTTCTGGAAAACCAGCATCAATAGGGGACCACTTTGTCTTCCCAGGAGATATTTTCTCATGCCAGAGGATTGTTCCAAAACATGTACTCAAAAAGCTATAAAACTGTTCATACCAAATGATGTTGGTGATGGTTGCAGAGAAAACAAGTAAATATTTATATGAACTGATGCAAACTGAAGGGGTTAGAACCCAACCATTCTTACTGTATACACCAACATCATCAAAATAAAGAGCAGTGAAAGACTTAGGTTAGGTATTCTGATCAACACAATGACCCATGATATTTCCAAAGGACTCATAATGAAAAATGGTATCCAACTCCAGAGGGAAGGCTGATGAACACAGTCCAGTTTGAAAAATATTCTTTTTTCAACTTATTTGTAATGCTTTTTATTTTTGCAACATGGCTGATGTGCAAATATGTTTTGTAAATTTCACATTTATAGAGGGAGTCATATTGCTTGCTTTTTTCAATGGGTGGGGAGAAGGGTAGAAGGGAAAAAAAAGAATTTGGAGCCCAATATTGAAAAATGTAAACTTTAAAAATAAAAATATGGTCCTTTTTCTGAAAAATATTGGAGTCATTAAGAAAGATAATAAATGAGCATTTTTAAATATCTGTCATCAGCCAGCTTCTGTGCCAACTTTGCCAATGATATATTTTGATCCTACCAACAATCCTAAAAGGAAGTGATATTATCTCCATTTGAAAGTTTAAGAAATTGAGGCAGATGTAAATTAAGTTACTTGACTAGGGTCACACTCCTACTAAGTGTCTGAAATAACTTTTGAACTCAGCTGTTTCTGACTCCAGGCCCAGAGACATGTACACTGGGCTACATAGGTACCTAATAAAAAATTCATTTGATCATCACAAAAATCCTGGCATGTAGATGCTGTGATTTGTGCTATTTAACTGAAAGGAAAAATAGAAAGATGTGAAGTTACTTATCAAAAGTCAAATAGCTCATGCATAAGGATAGATTAAAAATTATTTCTTAACTCTCCAACCAATACTCTTCACTGCACTGCCCAAGTACTTCTAAAAGATTATAATTACCTAAAGGCAAGCCAGCCTACTCCCTTCCCTCTGGTTATTCTTGGTGCCCAACAGTAATTCCATTTGTACTCATCAGTCCTAGAGATACATCCCAAAGCACAAACTCTTCAGCCTGCCTACCCTACATTACATTGTATTCTGGGTTCTAGTTATTCTTAGTCTTCTTGACTTTTAGTGTTTAGGTGATTAAAATAACCTGTTCTTCTTGTCCACAGACCTCTCACACGAGTCTGTGCAAATATCCTTGGCCTCAGTGTAAGAATTAAACATCACACACAATGGAAGCCTGGAATATGTGTTAATAAACACTTCATGAAAATAGGTAGAGCAGTGAACTTTGTCCTTTATTACTGTAATATGTAATACGATCACATGAACTCCATTAAACATCTTCAGTGCTTCAGGGACATTGCCTCATGGGACCTGAGAAAACGATAAAGTCTGACTCTAGCAGCTGGCAGTACATATAAAACAAGCAAGCCACAGATCATTCTACTTTCCAGATATGCAGGTAAAATTTTTCTTTTTGATCTTCTAGTATAAGATGTATCAAAAATCACATATGTTCCATGAAGCTTAGTTCAAAAAGTCTAACCTTATGCTGACCACTGCATGGGTGAATGTGACCTTGTGGTGAATTCACTCAAAGTGAAATGAAATGAAATGAAATCATCCTAGCAAGTTTACAGATCACAGGTCCTAGCACTGACTAATGTCATGCATTATTTTCTGTTCCCCCAAAGATCAAATAATTTTTGATAAGGGGTCAGTAATAGCATATGGGATACCAATGATTTTTGAGGTCAGTGCTATGCAACTGGAGACAATCTGAAGAACATTTTTAAAATCCTTTTTGAATATCTGGGAAGGAAAGGCATTAACAACAAAATTGTAAATGCAGATAATTTTCAAAATGCAGGAAGCAAAATGTAATCTCTCTGATAAGGCAAAGTGAAACAAGTCTCCTGAGGGCAAGTATATCCATAATGTTTTTTTCAAGATTTTACAATTCAAGATAGCAAATGAAAGAGACTGGAACAGAAATTGAATTTTTAATTTAAAAGGTTTAGAGAACTCCTAAGAATGAAATTTCTTCTCTTTTCATTGGCTATGACTTTGTCTAAAACCTATAGACAGTTACATCCATTGCTAGGAGGTTACGTGACTAGTATGGGTTATATTGAGATGTGCTGGGTATGGTATTAGGATCTAATTCTATTTGGTTCCAAGGTCAGGTTGATATATTTGCTGTTCAGTTGTATAGTAGGGTCTTTCTCTTCATGACACTGTGAATCATACTGGTACCTATCTTATCCTAAGTCATGTACAAGGTATTATCACCTACTCTAGCTTCTTTCAACATCTTATTGTGAGCCTTCTACACACTAATTGAAATTATTTTTTAATACAAAATATTTTAGTTGTTTTAAAGTTAAAATATTTTAAGTGTTAGTCATGGTATTATCCTGTTCCATCTCTTGAGGTTAAAGAGCTTCATAATTCAACTTATATTATGTAATATAAAGGCACAAAGTCTTTCTTATTTATGACAGGTTGACATGATATGATATATGATATGATATGATAACTGTGCTGTACTTGGGTGGGAAAACTCTAGCCAGTTTTATTCAAGACATTTTAATGTACTGTTTAATTGACTATGCAAACAGTACTAAAGAAGGCTTCTTTCTTTTATTCTCAGAATATCATCCTTAGATAAAAGAAATGATCAAGTTGAATGAAACAACTGAGAGCCAAGTGACCGAATTCATTCTCATTGGTATCACACACCGTCCTGAGCTCCAGGGCCCCCTCTTTGGGCTATTTTTCCTCAACTACCTAGCCATTGCTGTGGGGAACTTGGGCCTCATCATCCTAACCAGTGTTGATTCCCATCTGCAAACTCCCATGTACTTTTTTCTTAGGCATCTGGCATATGTTGATCTTGGCTACTCTACAGCAATTGGTCCAAAAATGCTGGTCAGTTTCACAGAGGAGAAAAATACAATTTCTTACAATGGGTGTGTGATACAGATATTTTTCATTGGGATTCTTATAACCTGTGAATTTTTCATCCTCTCAGCCATGGCCTATGACCGCTATGTGGCTATCTGTAAGCCCCTCCTCTACATGGCCATCATGTCAGACAGGGTATGTTGGGTCTTTCTAGCTATCTCATACATTCATAGCCTTATGGTTTCCCTGGTGATCACAATAAAGATTTTTAATTTGTCATTCTGTAAATCTAATATAATACGACATTTCTACTGTGACAGTCTTCCTTTATTATCCATTATATGTTCAGACACAAGTGAGACTGAACTCATCATTATGGTTATTTCTGCTTTTAATTTGATTTCTTCTCTTTTCATTATTCTTGCTTCCTATACGGTCATTCTGGTGACCATCCTCAGGATGAACTCTGCGGAAGGCAGGCAAAAGGCCTTCTCCACCTGTGGTTCTCATCTCACAGTTGTAACTGTGTTTTATGGAACACTTCTCTTCATGTATCTGCAACCCCAGTCAAGCCACTCTTTTGACACAGACAAAATAGCCTCTGTGTTTTACACTCTGATAATGCCTATGCTCAACCCTTTGATCTATAGCTTGAGGAACAAAGAGGTAAAAGGTGCCTTGAAAAGATTCTTTAAAAAACTGATATAAATATGTCATTAAATGTCTAAGCTAGAGTACATTTCCATTGCGTTATGAGAAGCACATAAGCTTCAGCTAGATTTCTTAAACAACTTCCCCCTAATTCTTTTCCTTTCTTCAGTAAAGAAAATCCCTACTAATATACACTAAAAGAAGGATTTTTGTTTGTTAGTGGTTTTTTTATAATTATCAATCTTTAGTAGAGCTTGGTTGAGCAAAATTTTTTATTGAAGGGGTCTATTAGGGTATTTCATAACAATTATCTTTATAAAAAGCGACTTGTGTAAAAGTAAATATTCTAAATCTGGTTAAAGTGTTTTAGTGTGGAAGTATATCACTATACAAACTATATATACTATAGTATATCACTATACAAACATTTAGAGGATGCTGGTGCCAAGTACTGTGCTAGCATTAAGGATATACACAGATAATCAAAGAGTGGTTCTTGTCATCAAGGAACGTACAGTTTATTCAGGGAAGCAATGTATCCATGAACATCTCACTGCTGCCACAGGAAAGGATCTGCTTTGGAATGTCTCTTATTCATCAGAAGTTTATCCTAATTATTGCCTGAATTTCCCCTCTACAGCTTTCAAACATTGCTCCTGCTCTTCTTTTCTGCAACCAAAAAGAATATGTTCTTTCTTCTTTGTGATATTGATGCAATTTTGCATATCATGAGTTTCTATCACTTTGATATTATGGTTGCCTCCCTCTCTTCACCCAGTAGTTTAATAATGTTCATTTTTAACTCTGTTATGCCAAATTAAACACAGCCCTCCAAATTGGCCTGGCCAGAACAGAATACAATGGACAGTTGCATCCTATGACTGGATATTAAATATATCTTAACGAAAATAATTCAATTAATAGAAATCAAATCAATAACTTCCTTGGCTTATATATAATAACTTAGACTCATACTAATGTTGGAATACTTTAATAACTCTAGATCTCTTTAAGAGGAATGCCTAAGATCCCATATATTTTCTGTTTTTTATAATAGATTTTTCAGGCCAAATCAAATGTGAAATTATCCATGTATCTGAATAGATTTATTTTATGTTGTTAATCTCATCTTATTGCATATCAGGTTTAAGAACTACTAGAAGAAAATTCTTGCCTTGTACCTGGAAAGGGCCTTAAGCAGGACTTCTGCAAGGTGTTTCTGACAAATTGGGTAAGAAAATGCCTGGTTGATAGATTTCATTATTTTGATTTTCCCTTTCTTCTTCTTCCACTCTCCACACCAGGAAGAAAACATATTGTTCTGTATTAGTCAGTACCACAACCTCCTCTTTGATTTTTGTGAATGGAAGGGTAATTGGGGAGGACTTTTGAGGAGATGTGCTGGGAAAGGAATTGGAAATACTGGCCTGGATACATTAGTCATGATGTAAGAAGACACTATAGTATTGCCTAGTGATTTGTTGTAATATGTGTTTTAAAAAAAAATTAAGTACTTACAATTATCTTTTTTAAACTATTTGTATAGAAAATTTCTAAGCAGTTTACTTCTGCTCCAGTGAATTTTTTTTGGAGGAGGGAAGGCAAGGCAATTGTGGTTAAGTGACTTGACCAAGGTCACACAGCTAGTAATTTTGTCAAGTGTCTGAGGCTGAATTTGAACTCAGGTACTCCTGACTTGAGGTCCAGTCCTCTATACATTGAACTGCCTAGCTGCCCCCCTCCACTGAAATATGGCAACACAAAATTCCCCTTCAACTAATTGGAATACAGAATTGTTTCATTCAAAATGCTTCATCATTATAATATTTAAAGCATGGACATTCCATAATAATCTCAATGATTTTACAGTTTCAATTTAATTTCTACTGAAAAAAAAATTAGTTGACAACTCTGCTTGCCCAAAGTAATCCATCTCCAGCTATCCTCAGGTTGTAAGAGTGAAAACAAATATAAAGAATAACCTCTCCCTACATAATGGCGTAAGTGATCTCATATAGAAGAGGCAAGGAAAAATGGTTACAATGGAGGGGAAGAATAGGAAGGCAAAAGGGATATATGAAAAATCCGACTTTTGTAGGTAGAGTTCATAAATATTGCCTTATAAAAATTTTTAATTTCAGTTTTCAACATTCAATTCCACAAGATTTTGAGTTACAAATTTTTCTCTCCCTGTCTTTTCCCTATCCCCACCACAAAATAGCAAGCCTACTGAATATCCATTCCCTCAATCTGTTCTCTCTTATATCCTTCCCCTTCACCCTCCTAACTTTCTAGTAGGGCAATATGGGTTCCTATAACTTAGTACCTGTGTATCTCACTTCCCAGTTGCATGTAAAAAACAACAACAACAAAATTTTGAAACATTTGTTTTTAAAACTTTGAGTTACAGATTTTTTCGATTCTTCCCTCCTCACTCACCCCCACTGGGAAGATAAGTAACTCAATATAGGTTGTACATGTGTAGTTACCAACATCATTTCCATAGTAGCTGTATTGTGAAAGACTAACTATATTTCCTTTCATCCTATACCACCCCCCTCACTTAATTTATTTTCTACTTTGACCCTATCCCTTTACAAAAATTTTTGCTTTTAACTTCCCTCTCCCCAAATCTGCCCTCCCTTTTATCCTCCCCCCTCTTATCCCCTACCTCCCCTATTTTCCTGTAGGGTAAGATACCCAATTGGGTGGGTTTGTTATTCCCTCCATAAGTCAAATTCAATGAGAATCAGGTTCCCATTCCCTTTCAACTTCCTGCCCTTCCCCTCCATTGTAAAAGTTTTCTCTTGCCTCTTTTTTTTTGAAATAATTTAACCTAATCGATCACTCCCTTTCTTCTACTCCCAATAAATTCCTCTCTCACCTCTTAATTTAATTTTTAGATATCATTCTTTCATATTCAACTCATCCTGTGCCCTCTGTCTATGTATACATGAACATACAAATGCCTACACTCATATATATATATACATATATATATATATATATATATATATATATTTGTATATACATACAACCTCCTAAACATACACATATGTATGTATACATATGTATTCCCCTCAACTGTCTTTATACTAAGAAAAGCCTTATGAGATACAATTATCATTTTTCCATGTAGTCATGTAATAGTTCAACTTTAATAAGTTCCTTATGATTTCTTTTTCCAGTTTACCATTTCATGCTTCTCTTGTTTCTTGTATTTGAAAGTCAAATTTTATGTTCAGCTCTGTCTTTTTTTTTTCATCAAGAATGCTTGAAAGTACTCTTTTTCATTGAATGGCCATACTTTTGCCTATAACATTATACACAGTTTTGCTGGGTAGGAAATTCTTTGTTTTAGTCCTAGCTCCTTTGACCTCTAGAATATCATATTCCAAGCCCTTCTGTCCCTTATGGTAGAAGCTTCTAGGTCTTGTGTTATCCTGATTGTGTTTCCACAATACTGAAATTGTTTTTTCCTGGCTGCTTGCAGTATTTTCTCCTTGACCTGGGAACTCTGGTATTTGGCTATAATATTCCAAGGGGTTTTCTTTTGGGGATATTTTTCAAGTGGCAATCCATGAAGACTTTCAATTTTTACTTTGCCCTATGGTTCTAGAATATCAGGGCAATTTTGCTTGATAATTTCTTGAAAGATGGTGTCTAGACTTCATTTTTATCTTAGCTTTCAGGTAGTACAATAATTTTAAAATTATCTCTCCTGGATCTATTTTCCAGGTCAGTGGTTTTTCCAATGAGATATTTCACATTTCCTTCTATTTTTTTTCATTTGTTTGGATCTGTTTTATAGTATCTTGATTTCTCCTAAAGTCATTATCTTCCAATTGCTCTGATCTAATTTTGAAGTAGTTATTCTCTTTAGTGAGTTTTTGAAATTCCTTTTCCATGAGGCAAATTTAGCTTTTTAAAGCATTCTTCTTCTCATTGGTTGTTTTGGGCCTCTTTTGCCATTTGAGTTAGTCTATTTTTTAAGGTGTTATTTTCTTCAGTCAGGCTGTTGACTCACTCTTCATTATTTTCCAGCCTCATTGTCATTTCTCTTCCCAATGTTTCCTCTACTTCTCTTACTTGATTTTCAAAATCCTTCTTCAGCTCCTCCATGGCCTATAACCAGTTGATATTTTTTCTTGGAGGCTTTTGATGCAGGGGTTCTGACTTTGATGTCTTCCTCTTACTCCATGCTTTCATCCATTTTGTCCCCAAAAAAGGATTCTATGATCTGTTTGTGCTTCCCTTGATTGCTCATATTGGCAGTTAATTACTTGACTTTTGAGTTCTTTGCAATGGTAGAACTCTACATCCAGTATGGAGAGAGCTATGTCCCAAGTTGCTGGGAGTTTTTCATCTGTTAGAGCTATTGGAAGGGTGCTCTCTCTACAGCTCCCACGAGCTCTGGGTCACTGGTCACACAGCCCAGGACTACCACCCAAGATTGTGATCTGGATCAAAGCAGGTCAAAGCAAGAGGGCTTACACTCTGAATGGTTGTTTGGTCCCCCTACAATATAAAGACCAGGAGCTCTGGAAGCAGTCAAGCAGCTGAAGCTGCATCCACCACCCCTCCTCTGCTTCTCACTCCAGGGGGTAGCAAATGGATTGTACTCTTTTATCTTCCCCTGGACCAACCAAGTTCCACACTGACCTTTTACTTTGTCTTTGGAATTTATGGATTGAGAAGTCTGGAAACTGCTACCGCTACTGGTGATTTGCCCTTGTGAAGTCTGCTGTAACTGTTGCTGCTGTTCAGGGCTGCGGTGGGGCTAAAACTACGGCTCAGGCAGGACTTCCCTCGGCTCCCAATGCTCTGTGATGGACCCTTCCTGTTGGCTTGCCATGCTTCCTTCAATGGGAGATTTGTTTCCCTTTGTCACTTTGTTGGTTCTGTAGCTCTAAAGTTTGTTTAGAGTCTTTTTTTTTTACATGTATTGGAGGAGGTGGAAGTGGGAGCCATGTGTAAGTCCTGTTTCTACTCTGCCCTCTTGGCTCCACCTCCATAAATATTATCTTGTTAAAGTTTCACAACAACCCTTTGAGGAGATATAATAAATATTTTAAACTCCATTTTGTTGATGAAGGAACTGAGCCTAAAAATGATTGCATAACATGCCTAGGTCACCTATCTTATAATAGTCAAAGATAAGGTTGGGATAAGTTCCCCCTAATTATAAGTGCAATATTCTGTACTTTATCACCTACTATAGGGCACTTTTCAACTTATGGAAATCCAATTACTCAAAGTAGTCACCATTATTGTCATAATCCCAATAATCCTTTATAATCATCAATACTATACCTCTTTCTCCTCCTCTTCCTTCTTATCAACAACATCATCATCATCATCCTCATCATCACCATGATATCAAATACCTTTTTTCTTTAATTTTCACTGATACATCCATCTTCTGGATCACACACTACAGTAAATGCACAGAAATATCAGGCTTAGGGTAATAATATTTTCAAGGTATTCCTAAATGTCTTAGTGAAAAGAAATGGAAGTGAACATACTGCTGAGAAAATTTTGGATCTAATATCAGAAAAATAGAAACCAAAGGTATACATGAATTTGTAAGAGGATGCTAAGAGTGTGATGGGAAAGAAAGAGGATGAAGTACATGGCTGATCCCTAATTCTTACAGAGAGTCAAAACCACCAACCTACTAGTCAGCAGAGTGGATAGAACACTGAGCTTGAAATCAGAAAGACTCATCTTTTTGAGTTAAAATCTGGCTGTAGATTCTTATTAACTATATGACACTGAGCAAGGCACTTCACTTTATTTGCCTCAGTTCTTCAGTTTTAAAATGAGCTGGAGGAATAAATGGCAGACTATTTCAGTATCTTTACCAAGAAAAGCCCAAATGGGATCATAAAGAGTTTGACATGACAAAAAACTGAAAAATAAGCAATGACTGAATAAAGATCACCAGAAAATTCCACATAGAAAGAATCATGAAAAACTGAATTTGTTAGTCCAGTGTTAAATAAAATGAATAAAAAAAGGATTTGGTGAAGAACTTCTATTTTGACAAAAACAGGTTGGATCACTGCAAAGTTATTTGTCACAAATTAGGGCCAGACTTACTGAACACACAGGGACAACTGAGTGACACCGTAGATAGAAGACCAGCCCTAGAAGTATGAGTTCAAATCATGCCTCAGATATTTACTCTGTTCCCCTAGGCAAATTATTTAATCTCTGCCTCAATCTCCTTATATGCAAAATGCAGATAATTATAGAAATTATCTACAAGCATGGTTTTGAGGATAAAAGAAATAATACTTGAAGACCATTTAGAAGAGTGTCAGGCACACAGCAGGATCTGTTTAAGTTATTATTTTTGTTTTTATTAATGTTATTATGCCAAATGTAAGGGTTATGGGATTTAAAGATTTTCCATGCCCCATTGGAGATGCTGACGTAGCAGGAAGGGGCGGAGCAAGAGGAAGCGGAAGCCAAGCTAGAGTTCCTGCGGTGGCTAGCAGTGGTGGTGGTGGTGGCGGTGGCAGCAGCAGTAGCAGAGGCAGCGGCAGCAAAAGCATGAATCCCTTTTTGAGTCAGCCAAAATTTCTGCTAAGGACTCCTGCTGAGGACTGCCAGGGGCCAGAGCTGCTGGGAGCGTGCTTCCTGGACGCTGGGTAGTTGCTGTGAGTGGGGAGAGGAGGACCTTTGCCTGAGGTAGCCTGTTCTGTTTTAAAGGCTTGGTGCTTTCTACTTAATCTGCCTGTGCCAATTTGATAACTACTCTGATGGCTTTGACTTTCTGCTTTTGGGACTCAGTCTTTGGGTATTTTAATAAATGTTCTAGCTTATTCGCCCATATAGAAAGCCTGATATATTTTGTGATGGATAACCACATCAGCATATTTACAATTTCCATAGGCATTGTGAACATTGCATTGCTGATACACCGTATTCCATAATAAATCCAAAATGAATTGATGACCTAAATATAAAAGGGAATACTACGACATAAAAATGGAAGAGAACAAAATCAATATATTCCACAGGAATAAATTGCCAGACAAGCAATTAATAAGTTTTATAATAAAACATATGTGATCCACACTGTTAGAGGCACTGGAAATGAAAAGACAAAAATAAACAAATGAATGAATGAAGTTCATATATGCCTGAGACATGACTTTAGATTTTCATGATTCTAAGGCCACCTTCCATCCATGATGCACCAATCATTGCATATTGTCTTTTATTTGACCTCATAGGTGTCAAGTAACTGTTATAGAGAGAGGATAGTTTTCCAGCAAAGATACTGAAAAGTCCTTGGATTCAACAAGAATGGGTTAAATTGGCATACCCAGTAAATGCATCTATGATAATGATATAACTAGGCTTATAATCTATTAATTCAAAATGTTTGCATTAGGTATTAATACATTTTGTTCATGTACAAAATGCTGACTCAATAACAACAAAATTAGAGTATATAGAAATGGTATGGGAAGCCTCTAGAGGTGTGGCTTTAGTTCTTTTGACACAATTTTGTTTCATGTTTCAAAACCATACAATAGAACTTATCAAATATTGATTTTTGTAAAAGGGCCTATTTTGAAAAAAAAAAAAGGGAGAGGCATTAAGAAGATAAAGAAAGAAATATTCATTACATGTCTACTAAATGCCAGTCTGTTGTAAACCATGCTATATCTTATTTGACCTTCAAAATAATCCTATAAGGAAGTGTTAATATAATATCCATTTTAAAATTAAAGAACGTGAGGCAGACAGAGATCAAGTGACTTTCCCAGGGTTACACTGAAATGTGTCTGAAGTCAAATTTGAACACAGGTTTCCTGACTCTAAATCCAGTGATAGACATTATTTTTCACATTGGTGCCTAATAAAAATTTCCTTTGATCCTCACAAAAATCCTAGCAGATAGGTTCCATTAACCCTATTGTAAAAGAAAGAAAAAGAGACAGAAATAAGTTGTTACTTACAATGGGACAGATACTCTATGAGAATATATTTGAAATCAGTTCTTCCTGATTTCATGTTCAGTGATCTATTTACTGCACCACCTAGCTTTTCCTAAAAGATGATGTATACTATTCTAAGGGAACCTAGGTTATACAGTGATATAGTATACCAGACCTGGAGTCAGAAAGACTCATCATCCTTAGTCCAAAACTGTCCTTGAACACCTTTTATCTATGTAACCCTGAGTAGGTCACTTAGCTCTGTTTCTCTCAGTTTACCATAAATAAAATTAACTGGGGAAAGAAATGGTAAACCATGCAAGTATCTCTGCCAATAAAGCCCCAAAGGGGCTCATGAAGAATTGAAGATGACTGAAATCACTGAACAAAATAGTCTAAAGTCAATCTAGCCTGCTCACATCCTTCTGCTATTTCTGGGCCTAAAACTAAGGTTAAGCTTTCCCAGATCTGCTTCCAAAAATGCAGCCACTTCACCTTGCCCATTCGACTTTATGCTATATTCTAGGTACTGGGTTTCCTTCATTTTTCTGACCTTTGATGTGTCATTGGTAAAATAAATTCTTCTGGTTGACTACAGAACTCTCCCAGAAGATTCTGAAATATCCTCAAACTCGAGGACTAGGAAAATGTCAACCACATACAGGAGCCTGGCAATTAATGGTATTTAATAAAATTTCATGGAATTAGGTGACATAATATTATATGACATAATATAACATAATATTATATTATATATGTATAGTTACACATTAGAGATACCACATCTCAACAATTTCTTTGAGAAGATAGTATGAAATTCATTAAAGTTCTCCAGTGCTTCAGGGACCTGGCCTCATTGGGACTTAGAAGCCATAAAGTCTCCCTCAAGCAGCTGGTAGAAGTGAAAACATGTACAAGTCACAGAAGATTCTACCTTCCAGGTGAAAAGGTAACGTTACTATTTTTTTAATGTCTACTTAGCAAGTATCAAAAATATTACGGGGTGCAAGCAGTTCAGTTCCAAAATTCAAAAAACATACCCACTGTGAGAGTGAATGGGGAAATTTAAGAGCCATGTTACAAATTCACTCAAATTAAAACTGCATGAGATGATTCGTAAAAAACAATCGATCACAATGCATAGTTCTCAACAATGACAATTGATTTTCTGCAATCAGAGATATCAAACAGATTTTGTCAAGGAACATGGATCACTAGTAATATATGAGAGGCCAATTGTACTTGAGAACTATGCAGTGCAAATAGACTTCATCCAAAGAATAATTTTAATATGAAATTTAAAAATTAGTTATGTCTGAGACTTGAAGGAATTAAAAAGTTAAAGTGGCAGGACTGCATCACCTTCATAATCCAGGCAGCAAAGTATTCTGTCTCAGTTAAGGTGAAATATTGGTAATGTCATAGAGTTTGGCTATCCAAATTGTCTTCCTAGAGGTCATATGTTTAGTGTTTACAGGAGATGGGAAAAGGAAGTGATATTGACCCTTTATTCTCAATATTTAGGCCATTCTCATGAAGGAAATTACATTTCTGAACACTGGACATGAATTTTGTCATCATATAATCATAGAGAGTAGTCCAGAATACTATGATGTTGCATAACTCACACAGGGTCACAAATAGATGTTGGACATACTTCACAATGATCTTTTTGGCTTCTAGGTCAACACAATACCAGTAACACCATACTGTCTCCATTAGGGATTTTCATATAGTCTACCCTTATATAATATCTCATTATGTTCTATTTACATGCTGATTAGTTAAATATTTTAAAAGTAATTGCTAATATTGTCCTATCCAAATCTTGGCATTAAATAACTTCACAATTAATTCCTAATTTTGTATAATATAACTTTAATTTCTTATTTTTTGGTGTTGTTAAGATAGTATGTAATATAATAATAGAAATGCAATGTGATTTAGTACGAAAGTTCCTATTCATCTTATCTAAAATCGTCCTACCCATTAACTTTCTAATTGACTATGCAAACAGTATGTAAAGGTTTCTTCACTTTCTTCTCAGATTATCTTTCTTGGATGGAAAAAATAAAACGACCAAAATGAATGAAAGCACAGGGAGACAGGTGACTGAATTCATTCTCATTGGCATCACAAACCTTTCAGAACTGCAGAGCCCCCTCTTTGTTGTATTTTTTCTCAACTACATGGCCACTGCTCTGGGGAATCTAGGTTTGATTATCCTAACCAGTGTTGATTCCCACCTCCAAACCCCTATGTACTTTTTTCTCAGGCACCTGGCATTTATAGATCTGGGTTATTCCACAGCTGTTGGTCCAAAAATGCTGATCAGTTTCATCGTTGAGAAAAATACTATTTCCTTCAATGGATGTGTAACACAGCTATTTTTCTTTCAGATATTTATTACCAGTGAAGTTTTTATCCTGTCAGCCATGGCCTATGATCGCTATGTGGCTATCTGTAAACCACTCCTCTATATGGTCATAATGTCAGATATGGTGTGCGGGATTTTGGTGGCTATTTCATACCTCTGCAGCACCATAGTTTCCCTATTGATCACAATAAAACTTTTTAAATCATCTTTCTGCAAATCAAATATATTAAGACATTTCTATTGTGACAGTCTCCCTCTGTTGACCATCATATGCTCAGACACAAATGAAATTGAATTAATCATTATGACCTTTGCTGCATTTAGTTTGGTTTCTTCCCTCATGATTATCCTTATCTCTTATGTATTCATTCTTGTGGCCATCCTCAGGATGAACTCTGCTGGGGGCAGATACAAAGCCTTCTCCACCTGTGGCTCTCACCTCACAGGGGTGGTTATATTCTATGGGACACTTCTCTTCATGTACCTGCAACCCCAATCTAGCCACTCCTTTGATACAGACAAGATGGCCTCTGTGTTTTATACTTTGGTCATCCCTATGCTCAACCCATTAATCTATAGTTTGAGGAACAAAGAGGTAAAAGGTGCATTGAAAAGAGTTTTTCAAAAATTGATGTAATCATTCACTTTAATGTCAAAAACAGTGTTTGGTTCTACTGTATTATTAAAGGCAATAAACTTCTTGTTTTCTTAATAATCTTTTCCCAGTTTTCCTGTGTTTTTGTATAAAAATATCTCTACCAATATGGAGTCAGATAATGGGTTTTGCTCTTAATTGTCAAAATCCAATGAAATCTAGTTTTATATATGTATGGATTATAAGGAGGACTCAATGAAATTCTATATTTGATTTATTCCCATGATGAGCATTCCACCATTGATTTAAGTTTTCTTATATGGAAGAATCAATATATTTCCAAGAATTTAGAAAAATCTGGAGCCATACCCTGTGCTAGACATGGGGTACAGAGAGATATTTTTTTAAATAGTTGTTACTGTCAATGTACTTACACTTTTTCTAAGGGAAATGAAATATCAAGGGTAGTCTCATTACCTGCCAGTATTGCCATTCTACTTTCAAATATTTCTAATTGTTCAGAAGTTTACCCTTACCATACCTTCAGTTTCCCCTCCCTTACTTCCACACATTGATTCTGGTCTCCTCAATAACCAAGAAGAACAACACTCTTCCCTCCTCTTTGCAGCAATTATTCCAACACACGAGGAAAGTTTCCATTCCTTCTGTTCGGAAACAACAGTGGTTTACAAAGAGTGTCCCAAAAGTTTTAGTGCACTTTTAAGTTTTGAAAGATTACAATGATCTACAACTTTCAGGACAGTATCTACTGTGAGAGCACCTGTGATCAAATACCAAGTCTCTTATCTGTGTCTTGTGGTATTCTAGGTAACAAGTTTATACTATCTGACTCTTGCTCATCTGTAAAATGTTCAGGTTTAATGCGATAAATTTTAAGGTTCATTTTATTTCCAAATCTATGACGCCCTGAATCCATTTTTTGTGGTAACAAAACAGTGTCTAAACCCATCCCTCATGCGTCATGTGCACCCCTTTCTTCAATATTGAGGCTAACTCCCTCTGTTCTCCCCATAGCTTCTCAATGTCTATCCTGAACTCTATCACTGAAAATGGAACACAATGTTCCAGCTGTTGTCTTGATCAGGCAAAATGCAACCAGACAGTCATGTCCTATGATTGGACGCTGTGACTTTCTTGGTGCAGTTCACCTTGGCTTTCTTCATTGTTACATAATATTCTAGATTCATACTGGAGTTGTTATTGTTGCTCAGTCTTTTTCAGTCATGTCCAATTCTTTTTGACCCCATTTGACCCCATTTTGTCATGTTTCTTGTCAAAGATACTGGAGTGGTTTATCATTTCCTTCTCTGGTTCATTATATAGATGAGGAAAACAAGGTGATTTTGCCTAGGTTTATGCAGCTTGTAAATGTGTGACACACCTTGGCTTCTAATGAACCACTTTTATGCCATAATATAAGGAAAGCCAAAACACAAATTTGAGTAGAAATGTCAAAAATCCTGGTGGTATAATCACAATCAAGATTGCTTTCAGTGCGTTAAGGACTAGGTGGGACTAAATGTATTTTGGAGCCAATCTCAGCATTTTTAGCGAGTTTTTAGGAGGCAATTTTGGTATGGACACCCTATAATCATATAAGGTGAAATTTAAAAAGTGTGACACACACATGCATAAGCACGCATGTGCCTGTACATGTATATCTCTCTTCATGAACAATGTAACAAATTTTCCCACAGCCTAAAAACCCACACTTTTCTTAGTCTTCATTTCAGCTGTTTTGTTTTGTTTTAACTAATTTAAATATGTCTTTACAATTTAATACCTTTAAGTTGTTAATGTCATTTTAATGAATGCCAGGTTAATGAACTCCTAGGAGAAAGTTCTTGGCTTATAGGGGAAAAGAGACCTAGAGACAGGACTTCCCAAGAGGTGTTACTGGCTGATTAGGTAAGAAAGTACCTGGTTGATAGCTTTTTTTACTAGAATTTTCTCTTCCTTCTTCCAACCTCCACCCAAGGAATAAGACCTATTGGTCCCTTTTAGTCTTTATAACAGCCTCCCTTGCAGTTATCTCCAATGAGAAAGGACTTGGAGATTTTTAATGAAAATAACAAAAGTTATCTTCCTAGTAGGTGTGGATGAAGAGGAAAGAAGGGAAAGAATCTGGAAATCAAAGTTTTAAAAACAAATGTTAAAAAAAATGTTTTTACATGCAATTGGGAAATAAGACATACAGGCACTGGGATATAGAAATCCATCTTACCCTACTAGAAAGTTAGAGGGGGCATGGGGAGGATATAAGAGAGAGCAGATTTGTGGAAAGGGTAATCAGTAGGCTTGCTATATTTGGGTGGGTGTAGGGGAAAGATGGGGAGAAAATTTATTACTCACAATCTTGTGGAAATGAATGTTGAAAACTAAAAATAAACAAATGTTTAAAAATTTAAATAAATTTTTATAGAAAATAATAAAATTTCTTGGACAGGAACTGTACATCCTGACTTAAGGGAGTCTAGGAAATAATGAGGTATGAAGTCACTATATAATTTCCTAGTGATTTCCTAACAAATACTTTAAAATAGATTACTGATGATTTTCTCTGTCTAAATTATATCCTTTTGTTCAGGAGTGGTGCATCTAAATCTTGCAACACATGATTTCCCTTGCAGTGATTAGAAAATATTAATAATGCTTTCATTAATAAAATATATGATAACATGGGCTTTATATGAACCTCAATGACTTCCCAGTTTTATTTTCATTTCTGTTTAAAAAAAATAACTGACAAACCTATTCTTTGCTAGTAAGCCATTTCAGTATTTCTCAGGCCCTGTGAGTGAAAATAGCTGCACAGAATACCCTCTCTCAATGGTATCCTTACAGTGGTATGGTAGTATAAATTGAAATTCTGTTTGGGTTTGGTTTGTCTTAATTTTCTAATGCTTCTTCTTAAATAGATTATTTTGTTGCAGTGGGAAAATGTGCTTTCATTTTACATATTTTAAAACTATTACAAGAAATCCAATAAGAAAAAAATATGGATAATTGCTGACATTCCAATTTTTTTTTTCAAATGCATTATTAACTTCTGGTTTGCATCATTGATTTCCACCAGATCTTGAGTTACAATTTTTTTCCCCATTTTTCCCCTACCTACCGCCCCAAAATAGCAATCCCACAGGATAACCCCTCCTCCAATCTGCTCTCTCCCATATCTTCTCTCATACACCCTTCGACTTCTCCAATAGGATATGGTGGATCTCAATGCCCCAGTGCCTGTATATCTTATTTCCCAATTACATGTAAAATAGTATTAATAATAGTATATATATATATATATACATATATATATATATATATTAAACATTTGATTTTAAAACTTTGAATTCCAGATTCATTCCCTTGCTCCCTTGTCATCCACACTTATTGGAAGATAAGCAATTCGGTATAGGTTGTATATGTCTAGCTACACAAAACATTTCCATAGTGGATATATTGTAAAAGAATGACTATATTTCCCTCCTTCTTATACCACCTCACCCTTGTGCTATTCTTTACTTCGATCCTTTCCATTTTCAAAAGTGGGTGCTTCCAACAACCCTTCCCCCCAAGCCTGCCCTCCCTTCCATCATTCCCCCTCTCATCCCGTTACCCCCCTCTCTGAGCCAAATTCAATGAGAATAAGGTTTTGCCTTTTTGCCTTCCAGTTCTTCCCCTCCATTGTAACCATTTTCCCTTTCCTCTTGTATATGAGACAGTTTACCCCCATTCTGATTCTCCCCATCTCCTCTCATTATATTCCTCTCTCACCTCTTAATTTCACTTTCAAGTATTATCCCTTCCTATTAAATTGGTCCTGTACCCTCTGTTTATACACACATTCACATATGTATTCATATGCCCATATACCCTCCTATATAGACATATATACATATATATATATATATTTCTATTCTCTTCAACTATTTTCATACTGAAAAAAGTTTTATATGTTACAATTATCATTTTTCCATGTAGGAATGTAAATAGTTCAACATTGACAAGTTCCTTATGATTTTTTCCCCTATTTACCTACTCATGCTTCTCTTGCTTCTTGTATCTAGATGTCAGATTTTCTATTCAACTATGTTTTTTTTTCATCAAGAATACTTGAAAATCCTCTATTCCACTTAATGACCATATTTTCACCTGAAACATGATACTCAGTTTGGCTGGGTAGGTGATTCTTGCTTTTAATCCCAGCTCCTTTGACCTCGGGAATATCATATTCCAAGCCCTTTGATCCCTCAATGTAGAAGCTGCCAAATCCTGTCTTATTCTGATTGTGTTCCCACAATATTCAAATTGTTTCTTTCTGGCTGAATGTAATAGTCTCTCCTTGATCTAGGAATTTCAGAACCTTTCTATAATATTCCTAGGAGTTTACTTTTGGGGATCATGAAGAAGATGTGGAGGTTTTTGGTGTATTCTTTCAACCTCTATTTTGCCCTTTAATTCTGAAATATCAGGGCAGTTTTCCTTGAGAATTTCTTGGAGGAGGATTTCTAAGTTCTTTCTTTGATCATGGCTTTCAGGTAGTCCAATAATTTTTAAATAATCTCTCCTGGATCTATTTTCCAGGTCAGTGGTTTTCCCAATGAGATATTTCACATTGTTTTCTATTTTTTTCATTTGTTTGGATCTGGTTAAGAGCAACTTGATTTCACATAAAGTCACAAGCTTCCATTTGCTCCAATCTAATTCTGAAGGAATGATTCCCTTCAGTGAGCTTTTGAGATTCTTTTTCCATCTGGCAAATTGGGCTTTTTAAGGCATTCTTCTCCTCATTGCCTTTTTAAACTTCTTTTGCCATTTGTTTTTAAAGGTATTATTTTCCTCAGTCAGGATTTTGACTCTCATTTCATAATTTTCTTGCATCACTCTCATTTCTCTTCCCAATTTTTCTCCTATTTCTGTTATTCGCTTCTTAAGTTCCTCTATGGTCTATAACCAGCTCTTATTTTTCTTTGACGCTTTTGGTGCAGGACTTCTGACTTCACTTTCTTCCTCCTGTTCCATGATCCTTTTTGTCCCCTAAATGGAAGTCTAATGTTGGGGTGCTCTGTTGATTTTGCTTCCTTTGCCTGCTCATGTCGCCACTCAGTCACTTGACCCCTGGGCTTTTTACCAGACAGGGGAGCTCGATCCCAATAGCTGGGGTTTTCTCAGCTGCCAAAGGTATTATTTGGGTGCCCTCTCTGAAGCCTCCACATGCTTTGGCAAGCTGGTTGCATACCCCATGATCTCCAACCTAGACTGTAATCCATATCAAAGCAGGTTAAAGCAAGAGCGATTACCCCTCAGAATGGTCGCTTGGTCCCCTTACACACTGCAGGCCAGGAGCTGAAGCTTCCACGTGGGGGTGGCTGCAAGACCTCAGCTCCTCAGTGACTTCATGCCCCAGGGGCAAAGACCAACTGCACTCCCAACTACTGGATCCCAAAGTCCACACTACACTGACCTCTCACTTTGTCCTTAGCATCTATGGGTTGATAATTCTGGAAACAGCCTCAGCTGCTGGTGATCTGAAGTCCCCCCAGCAGTTGGTTGGTCAAGTTGCCCTGGGGCTAAGACCTCCAACTCGTGCAGGTCTGGGCTTTGCTCCCAGAGTGCAGTGCTGGCCAATTTCTGCTGGCCTGCAGGGCTGACCTCAGTGGGAGGTTAGCTTCTCTGTGTCATTTTGTGGGTTCTGTACCTCCAAGATTTTTTCAGAGTCCCCTTTTGCATGAATTGGGGTAGGTGGAAGCCAGAGCCCCATGGAAGTACTATTTCTACTCTGCCATCTTGTTTTCACCCCCTGACATTGCAATTGAGTTATAGAAATATATCATAAGGGACAGCTAGATGACACCATAGATAGAGCACAGGCACACAGGGAACTATATTGAAATGTTACTTATTATTATCATTATTACTGTTATTTTATGCCATTTTCCATAATATATAATAAATAAATGAATTAATGACCTAAATAGTGAAAGCAACAGCATGAAAGAAGGGAAAAGAAGATGAAGTTTTTTTTTACCACAAGAATGTTTGACAACAAAGCAATCAGTAGGTATTTATAAAAGAAGCACCCTTTGATCTGTAATGTGATAGACAATGGGAATATAAAACAATAATGAACAAATTAATAAATGGAATCTGCCTAAGCTGATACTTGAGTCTAGATATTCAAAATTCTAAGGCCAGCCTCCTCTCTGATGCAGCCATAGCTGTATATTGTCTTTCATTCCCACTCAGAGGTGCTAAATAACTGTTATGGAGAATAAATACATTTCTTTTCTGTTGTTTTGTTTTAATCAAGGTCCTTGGATAGAGATCCAAAAATAATGGATTCTCTGGATTTTTTCAGTACATATGTGTGCATGATGGTGATATTAGTAGACATTGGTTATTCAATCAAAAATTTTAAATTAGACATTTATAAATCTCTTTCTTTTGCACAATGAAAATACTTTCCTGACTCACCCAAAACAACCAAACAAACAAAAAGTGTCACCAAATAGAGTGAGCTACCACCAGAGTTGTGGAATGAATTTTTTTACACAATTGGATTCCGTATTTTAAAACCATACAATAAGACTACAGAAAGGGTCATTTTTGTAAAATGTTTTTTTTTTTTCAAATAAAAGATCGAAGGCATTAAGAGAGGAAAGAAACAATATTCATTAAACGCCTAAAGTAAGACACTTTGGCAAGCTGGTTGCACACCCCAGGATCTCCACCCTAGACTGCAATCTAGATCAAAGCAGGTTAAAGCAAGAGTTATTACCCCTCAGAATGGTTGCTTGGTCCCCTACACTCTGCAGGCCAGGAGCTGAAGCTTCCAAGTGGGGGATGTCTGCAGGGCCACATTACACATAATGTTTTATTTGAAAAGTGTTCTAGGAAGTGTTCTTATGATCTCCATTTTAAAGTTCAAGAAGTTGAGCTAAAAACAGATCAAATGACTTTCCCAGGGTAACACTGAAATGTGTATGAAGTCACATTTGAACACATTTTATTTAACTTCAAACAGTGAGATTTACTCTTGCACTTAAATGGCTGATAAAATTTCTTTTGATCCTCACAAAAATCCTGGTAGATTGGTGCTATTATTAGTCCTGTTTTAAAGGGAGGGAAAGGAGGCAGAAAGAGGTTAAGTAAATGGGTCACACATCTACTCCAAGTAGATAGATTTGAAAAAGGAAAATTTCTGACTAGCATACCTCTTGCTCTACCTAATAAATAAATTAACTCCTGGAAAATGTCTCTTAAATCCCAAGGTCAGCTAGGTGGTGCAATGGATAGAATGCTAGGCCTGGAATCAGAAAGACTTACATTCCTTAGTTAAAATCTAACCTCAGGTAATCATTAGCTGTGTTACCCTGAACCATGTTTGCCTCAATTTCTCCTCTGTAAAATAAACTCAAAAAGGAAGTTGGCAAACCATTCCAATTTCTTTGCCAAGAAAACCAAAAATGGGGTCACGAAGAAAACAATATGACAAAAATAACCAAACAAATTTTTACAAAAATAATCTAGGCTGTTCACAAATTTGTGCTTATGTCAGGGGCCAAGACTGGGGTTAATATACCATCTTTCCCAGATATGCTTCCAAAAAAGGCAGACCCTTCATCTTTCTCATTCAATTTTACACTATCTTCTAGGCACTGGATTTTCTTTATTTTCCATGACTTTGATGTGTGACTGGATTCAAGAATTTGGCAATAGTTGCTACTTAATGGGTCTTTCAGGGCAGTGGTTAAAATTATACTTCTTTTTACGCATTAAAGACACCACATCTCAGCAAGTTCTTTGAGATAATAATGAAACTCATGAAAGTTCTCCAGTACTTTAGGGATATCGTCTCATTGGGACTGAGAAACATACAAGTTCTCCCTCCAGCATCTGGCATCAGTGAAAATATGATCAAGCCACAGAAGAGCCAAACTTTCAGGTGAACAGGTAACATCATTGTTGGTTTGTGATCTATGTAGAACAAGTATAAAAAAGTTGGATGGGGTCCAAGTAGTTCAGTTTCAAAATCTAATCAGTATGCCCACTGTGAGAGTGAATGGAGAAATTTAAGGACCATGTTATTTATAAATTCACTAAACTTAAAACTCTATGAAATGATGCTAGGAAAGCCACCAGATGTCAGGACACAGAACAATGATTCAAATGGCTTTCTGAAAACATAAAAATAAAAGATTTTTGTCAGAGAACATTCTTCAATAATAATATTTAAAAACCCAATTGTCCTTGAGAGCTATTCTTTGCAATTGGATGTTATCTGAGAACAACAAATATAATTTTTCTGGGAAAAATTCAAGTGTCTGAGTCATCAGAAGGCAGGTACTAAAACATTAAAATGCCAGTACTTCATGGTTCAGGAAAAAAATATATATTCTTTCTTAAATATGGTGACAGAAAGGTGAAGCCACATAGAGTGTTTGGTTATATATGTTGTCTTCCTAGAAGTATACTCTTAATGTTTATAGTAGATGAAGAAAGAAACAAATATTGGACATGTCACCTGAATTGTCTGGGTCACTCTCATGAAGGAAATTCCATTTCTGAATGCTGGACATCAATTTTTTGGTAACATTTAATGACAGGAATAGCCCACATCAGGGATTCTTAAACTTTTTCTGCTCAAAACCCCTGAAGTGCTTCTTAAACTGCAGGTCATGAACCCACATAGGGTTTATGCTTTAGAATATGATGATGTTTCAAGACAAGCACAGGGTTACACATACATGTGTTGGAAATGGTTGTAAAACCACCATCTTCAAGGCCAACTCAATCCCTGTCACATCACAGTGCTTCCAGGAGGGATTCATTCATATATATTCTACCTGCTTATAATATGCCATTATGTTCTTTCTACATACTGCTTAGTTCAAATATTTTTAAAAAGTAATTGATAATATTGTCCTAAAAACCTTGGTGTTAAAGAACTTACAAATTGGTTCCTGATTTTGTACAATAATACTGCAGTCACTTTTTTCTTGCTGATTGGATGTTTTAGATATTATATGATATGGTAATATAAATGCATTGTAATTTGGTGGGATAGTGCTTATTCATCTTGTCTAAGACCTTTCTACTCACTAACTTCCTAACTGACAATGCAAGCAGTGCTCAACGTTTCTTCCATTATTTCTCAGATTATCTGCCTTGGAAGGAAGAAATGATCGAGTTGAATGAAACCATAGGGAAACAGGTGACTGAATTCATTCTCATGGGCCTCACAAAATGTCCTAAGCTGCAGGGTCCCCTCTTTGTTGTAGTTTTCCACAATGACATAATCACTGCTCTGGGGATTCTAGGTCTGGTCTTCCTAAACAATATTGATTCCCACCTCCAAGCCCCGGCATATTTTTTTCCTAAGGCATCTAGTATTTGTTGATCTTGGTTATTCCACAGGTGTTGGTCCAAAAATCAGTTTCACAGTTGAGAAAAATACTATTTCCTTGAATGGATGTGCAACACAACAATTTTTTTGGGGGGGATGTTTATGGCCAGTGAACATTTTATCCTGTCAGCCATGGCCTGTGACCACTACTTGGCTATCTGTAAGCCCCTCCTCTGCATGGTCATCATGTCAGACATGGTATGCTGGACCTTGGTGGCCATTCCATACCTCTCTACCATAACAGTATGCTGATTGCTCATGTTAAAATTGTTTAAATCATCTTTCTGCAAATCAAAAATATAAGACATTTTTGTTGTTTTAATTTTGAATGATGGTGATATAACTAGACATTATTCATTAATTCAAAATGTTTGCATTAGGCACTAATGAATCTCTTTCAAGAGCACAATTCCCAAATGGAGTAGAGTACTGCTAATTATAGGTTCAGTTTTTTGACCCTATTGTATTCTATGTTTCAAAACAATACAATAGGAATTTAGACAGGTCATTATTATAAAATGGTCTTATTTTGAAAAAAGCGTGGAGGCATTAAAAAAGGACAGAAAAATTATTCATTAAATACCTACTATATGAAAGTCTCTGCTATAACCATATCACACATAATGTTTTATTTGAGCTTCACAACATTCTCACTAGGAAGTGTTTTTATGTTCTCCATTTTAAAGTTTAAGAAATTGAGGTAAAGAGAGATCAAATGACTTTGCCAGGGTAACACTGAAATGTGTCTGAAGTGTTATCTGAATACAGGTTAATTAACTCTAAACAGAGGGAGGGAGTTACTCTTCCACTTAAATGGCTGATAAAATTTCCTCTGATCTTCACAAAAACCCTGGCAGATAAGAACTCTTATTGGTCCTGCTTTAAAGGAAAGAAAAGGAGGCAGAAAGTGGTTGTTGCTTAAAAGAGTCACACAGCTGCTCTATGGAGAAAGATCATGCTTCATGCTCTACCCAATCCACTACTTAACTCCTTATGGAAGATTTCTGTAAAACTCCAAGGGCAGCTAGGTGGTGCAAGGGATAGAATGCCAGGCATGGTATCAGGAAGACTCATATTCCTTAGTTCAAATCTGGCCTCAGACACTCATCAGCTGTGTGACCCTGGGTTTTTATCCTGTTTGCTTCAGTTTTTCATCTGTAAAATGAACTGGAAAAAGAAATGGCAAAACATTCCAGTATCTTTGCCAAGGAAACTCCAAATGGGGTCTCAAAGAGAATAATATGACAGAAACTACCAATAAAATTCTTCTAAAAGCAGTCAAGGCTGTTTGGCAAATGGTGCTTATGTCTGGGCTCAACACAAGGACTAATGCATCATCTTTCTCAAATGTGCTTCCAAAAAGCCAGACCCTTTGTCTTGTTCACTGTAGCAGCAAGCACCCCAAGCATCCTCAGGGTTTGCTGCCAGCACAGGTTCTTGGATCTGCTTTGTTAAAGGAAAGCAAGTCAAAATGGGTTAACAAGCTTACTTTAATCAGTCAGACATATATCGTTTACCTTGTTCAAGGGAAAAGGTCAGGACCCCCAACTTCAAAGTACACAGACAGAATTATCAAGACAGAAACAGATCAAGTAGACAGATTTCCAAACTGTCCAACCATTACATCCATACCCAGTCAACATCTGGGTTTTTCAAAGCCGGGGGGGCTCTGGACAATGGCTTCCCAGAATACAGATCAAATCACAGAACACTTCTCAAAGTGAGCCCCCAAAACAAAACCTCACATCAGGGCTTATATAGCCTTCTCCTGGCTCAGAGAATGTAACAACCTTTTGTACCCACTGGCCAATCACAAAGTATCTACTGAAAAACAAGCCTCCCACCCCAGGCTCCAGGTGCACTTTAGCCTAGGGGCAGGGAAGATCTTTAAATTTGCATTTCCATTACATTCACTCAATTTTACACAATTTTCTAAGCACTACATTGTGTTCATTTATTAGACCTTTGATGTGTCAAAGGATGAAATAAATTGTTCTCATTAACACAGACCTCTCCCAGAAATCTCTAGAATGTTCTTAAGGTCAATATAACCAGCACACTAGCTACCACAATCAGGAACTGGGTAATAGTTGCTATTTAATAGATATTTCATTGATTCAGGTAAAATTGCACTTCATTTTACCCATTACATTCATTAGATCTCAGCAATTTCTTTCAGATGAAAATTACAAAATTCATTAAAGTTCTCCAGTACTTCAGGGATATGGACTCATTGGGCCTGAGAAACATGTAAGTTCTCCCTCCAGCAGCTGGAAGCAGTGAAAATACGAGCAAGCCAGAAAAGATTCTAATTTGCAGTTGAACAGGAAAAGTCATTGTTGGTTTCTGATCAAAGTAGAGAAAGTATCAAAAAATCTGAGCCGTTTATATCCACAATTCAATTAATATGCCCACTCTGAGGGTGAATGGAGAAATTTGGGGGCAATGTTGTAAATTCACTAAACTAAACACCATGAAGTGATGCTAAGAAAGCCACCAGAGGACAAAGCACATTTGAGAACAATAACACAAATGTTTTCTTAACCCAGAGAAATCAAAGAGTTTTGTAAAAGAACATTCATCAATAAGCATAAGTAAGAGTCTAATTTTCCTTGAGAACCATTCTACATAATTGGACATCATCTGAAGAACAAAGTTCATATTTTTTTTGGAAAAATTTAAGTGCCTGATTTATCAGAAGGTGGGCATTAACAACAAACCTTCCACTACTAGACCACCTTCATAATACAGGAGGCAAAATATTCTATCTTCAGTAAGGTGACATAGAGGTGGTATTATATGGAGAAATTGGTTAAACATCTTGTCTTCCCAGAAGTCATATTCTTAACATTTGCAGTAAATGAAGAAAGAAATATTGGACATGCCACCTCAATTGTTTGTGTCACTATCCTGAGGGAAATTCCATTTCTGAATACAAGATGTCAAATTTTTGGCAACCTATAATTACAAAGAGTAGCCTAGCCCAGCGTTTCATAAACTTTTTCCACTCACAACCATTGCAGTGCTTCTTAAATTTTGGGTCATGATGCCATGTAGGGTTAGGCCCTAAAATACCATGATGTTGCAAGGCTAGCACAGGGTTGCACATACATGTATTGAAAATGGTTCTGCAACTACTATGTTCTTCTTTTTCCTCTCTTTTTAATTTTTTAGTCTACATCATTTATTTCCACAAGATTTTGAGTTACAAATTTTCTCCCCATTTTTCCCTACCCACTACCCCTAAATAGCTATACCACTGAATATCTCCTTCCTCAATCTGTTCTCTCCCATATCTTCCCCAATCCCCCTCCGACTTTCCAGTAGGGCATGGTGGATCTCTATGCTCCAGTGCCTGTATATCTCATTTCCCAATTACATGTAAAATAATAATAATATGTATATATATTTTTAAACATTTGAATTAAAACTTTGAATTCCAGATTCTTTCCCTTCCTCCCTCATCACCCACCCTCACTGGGAAGATAAGCAATTCAATACAGGTTGTACATGTGTAGCTATGCAAAAAATTTCTATAGCAGATATATTGTGAAAGGATGACTATATTTCCCTCCATCCTATCCCACCCCCACTTGTTCTGTTCTCTACTTTGATCCTGTCCCTTTACAAAAGTGGGTGCTTCCAACTTCCCTCCCCACAGCCTGCCCTACCTTTCATTATCCCCTTCTCTTCCCCTTCTCCTCTACTCTCCTGTAGGTAGAGATACCTTATTTAGTGTGTATGTCATTCCCTCAATAAGCCAAATTCAAAGAGAATATGGTTGACTTATTCCCTTTTGCCTTCCTGTTCTTCCTCTCCATTGTAACAGTTTTCTCTTGCTTCTTCAAAATGGGATAATTTGCCCCATTCTGTCTCTCCCCATCTCCTCTCATTATATTTCTCTCTCACTTCTTAATTTCATTTTTAAGTATCATCCCTTCTGATTCAATTTGTCCTGTGCCCTGTGTCTATGTATACCTGTAGACATATATACACACAGTCACATATGTATTCATATGCCCTCTTATATAGACATATATATGTATGAATATATATACATATATATTTCTATTCCCTTCAACTATTTTATACTGAGAAAAGTTTCGTATGTTAACAATTATCTTTTTTTCTATGTAGGAATATAAGTAGTTCAATTTTGATAAATTCCTTATAATTTTTTCCCTGTTTACCCTCTTATTCTTCTCTTGCATTGTTGTACCTGACTGTCAAATTTTCTATTCAACTCTGTTTTTTTCATCAAGAATGCTTGGAAGTCCTCTATTCCACGGAATGACCAAATTTTCCCCTGAAACATGATACTCAGTTTTGCTGGGTAGATGATTCTTGGTTTAAATCCCAGCTCCTTTGACCTCCGGAGTATCATATTTCAAGCCCTTTGATCCCTCAGTGTAGAAGCTTCCAGGTCCTGAGTTATCCTGATTGTGTTTCCACAATATTGAAATTGTTTCTTCCTGGCTGCTTAGAATATTTTCTCCTTGATATGGGAAGTCTGGAACCTTGTCATAATATTCCTAGGAGTTTTCTTTTGGGGATCTTTTTCAGGAGGTCGTTGGTGGATTTTTTGAACCTCTATTTTGCCCTCTGGTTCTAAAACATCAGGGCAATTTTCCTTGAGAATTTGTTGAAGGATAATTTCTAGATTCTTTTTTGATTATGGCTTTCAGGTAGTTCAACAATTTTTATATTGTCTCTCCTGGATCTATTTTGCAGGTCAGTGGTTTTCCCAATGAGATATTTCACACTGCCTTCTATTTTTTTTTCATATATTTGGATCTGTTTAATAATATTTTGGTTTCTCATAAAGTCACTAGCTTCCATTGTTCCAATATAATTCTGAAGGAATGATTCTCTTCATTGAGCTTTTGAGATTCTTTTTTTATTTGGCAAATTTGGCTTTTTAAGGCATTCTGCAACCACCATCTTCAAAGCCAACTCAAAACCTCTTATACCACTGTTCATCCATTAGAAATTATTTCACATGAATATGTGTAGGTTTGTGTATGTATGTATGTATACTATGTATATGCATGTATATTCTACCCTCTTATAATATGCCATTTTGTTTTTTCTACATGCTGATAAGTACAATTTTTTTTCTTAAAAAGTAATTGATAATATTGTCCTGTGACACATGTTGGTGTAAAGAACTTCTAAATTAATTCCTAATTTTGTATTTAAAAAACAGCAATCACTTTATGCTTACTGATTCTATGTTTTTAAGATAATACATAATATAATAATATAAATACATTGTAATTTGTTGGGATAGTTCTTATTTATTTTATCTATTACCTTCCTACTCACCAATTTCCTAATTGACTATGGAAGCAGTACTCAAAGTTTTCTTCCCTCTTTTCTCAGATTATCTGCCTTGGATGGAAGAAACAACCAAGTTGAATGAAACCATAGGTAACCAGGTGACTAAATTCATTCTCATGGGCCTCACAAATCTCCCTGAGCTGAAGGGCCTCCTCTTTCTTGTATTTTTCCTCAACTACACATCCACTACTCCGGGTAATGTAGGTTTGATTATCCTAACCAGTGTTGATTCCCAACTCCAAACACACATGTATTTTTTCCTCAGGCATCTGGCATTTATTGATCTTGGTTATTCCACAGCTGTTGGTCCAAAAATGCTGTTCAGTTTCATCATTGAGAAAAATACTATTTCCTTGAGTGGATGTTTAATTCAGCTATTTTGGAAGGGGGGGGGGATATTTATCTCCAGTCAACTTTTTATCCAGTCAGCCACGGCCTATGACCGTTATGTGGCTATCTGTAAGCCCCTCCTCTATATGGTCATTCTGTGAGACATGGTATGCTGGACCTTGGTGACTATTGCATACATCTCTAGTACTATAGTATCACTATTGGTCACATTAAAAGTTTTAAAATCATCTTTATGCAAATCAAATATATTAAGACATTTCTTCTGTGATAGTCTCCCTCTATTGCCAATTATATGCTCAGACACAAGTGAAATTGAATTAATCATTATGACATTTGTTGCATTTAGTTTGGTTTCTTCCCTAATGATTATCCTTATCTCTTATGTGTTCATTCTTACGGCCATTCTTAGGATAAATTCTTCAGAGGGTAGGCACAAAGCCTTTTCCACCTGTGGCTCTCACCTTACAAGGGTTGTTATATTCTATGGCACACTTCTCTTCATGTACCTGCAGCCCCATTCTAGACACTCCTTTGATACAGACAAGATGGCCTCTATGTTTATACTCTAGTTATCCCCATGCTCAACCCATTTATATACAGTTTGAGGAACAAAGAGGTGAAAGGTGCCTTGAGGAGACTCTTTCAAAAAATGATGTAAACATTCTCTTAATGTCCAAAGTGGAGTGATTTTCCACTGTTATTCGAAGCAAGCTATCTTTGCTTGATTTCTTAGTCAACTTCTTATAAGTTTTCCTTTTTTGTGTAAAAACATCTCTCCAATATTCAATCAGAGAGTTATTATTATTTGTTTTTAATTGTTAAATTCTGCTGAATCATAGTTTTGTGCATCTATGCATTGAAGAGAGGGAGCTAAGAGGATTTAGCAAATGGAACATCTCTGAAATTCTATGTTTTATTTAACCCCAAATGTATATCCCACCTTTGGTTGAAGCTTTCTTGTGTGGAAGAATTAATTTGTTCACAAGCATTTAGAAAATTATCGAGCCACACCCCATGCTAGGCATTAGCCAGACAGATGAATTAAAAATATTGTTCCTTTAATCAAAGTACTTACATTATACTAAGGGAAACAACATATCCCCAACAGTCTCACTACCCTCCACTATTGCCATTCTTGGTATGAACAGCCTCAAATCACATAAGATTAAATTAAAACACTATGATATTTATTTTTCCTGAGAAACATAATAAATGATTTTCCCACACCCTAGATGTCCAAATGCTTTGCCTAATTTTGATTTAAGTTTATTTTTTTAACCAACTCATATATAAAATTTTAAAATAGTCATACCTGAATTCCTTTGTATTGTTAATCTCATTTTAATGAATCACAGGCTTAATAACTGCTAGGAGAAAGTTCATGGCTTACATGAGCAAAGAGGCTGTATGTAAGGGGGAATTTAATGTGAGATGGATTTTAGTGTGTGTTAAGTGAACTTTTGTTATTATATTTTTAGAGTTCAGTTTCCCAGGATTCAAAATCATAACAATCTCTTGGTCCCAGGTATTAGATATGAGTTCCCACAATTATGGTTAAAAGTTCTCCACCGGGGCGGCTAGGTGGTGCAGTGAGTAAAGTGCCAGCCCGGAGTCAGGAGGACACAAGTTCCGTTCTTGCCTCAGACACAACACCCACACAAAAACAACTAACCGTGTAACCTTAGGCAAGTTACTTAACCCCAATTGCCCTCCAAAAGGAAAAAAAAAAACAAAAACAAACAAAAGTTCTCCACCACGCTTGCACAGCATTATACAATGATAAATGATATAAACATCCCCTGAGGCTGGACAGTGAGATATAGGGATGGGTGATGTAAACTTGTGAAGCTATTGCTGGCAATATGCCTCTTTGTGTGTTGCCCCTATAAAGCAGGTGAACATTGGATGGTGAATGAGGAAACTTGGGGTTGAATGCACAAGCTGGAATGCTGTACATCCCTCAAATGGCCCCACTGAACCTTGAGGGGAGTTAAGGCAATGCACAAGTGGTTCCTGGCTCAATTGACCCCATCAAGATGAGATGTAGGGGTAGTTGCCCCACCTTCTCACTGGTCCTTGCAAGAAGAGTGATTTGGGAATGTTGTAGAAGTTGGTGCTCCCATTATCAGCAGCCCTTTTCTGAGAAAACTAGACTAGAATAAAGATTATTAACCCCTTCTTAGTGTCTTTCCTGTCTGATTAAATCAAAAGCAAACCTATGCTAGCAGCCTTCCCGTGTGCTGTGTTTAGTCATCTTACAGAGGCCCAGAGGCAGGACATCCATGGAAATTTTACTGGTTAATTAGATGAGAAAGTAGTTGTTATTGTTGTTTCTCCTTTTTTCTTGAAAAGGACCACGACATCAGGGTAGAAATGCCATGACATGCTTTTAAGTGAGGGAGGGGAGTGGGAAGTCACCAGCCTCACTTGCTCTAGCAGAGCCACCTGGGGCCAGAGGCAAGATATAAATCATGAAGACTAAAGGTACCCCTCAATTCAGCGGAGGACTTTGGTCTTTTCTAACTAAAGTCTTAGGGAACAAACTATCTGCTTGTTAGATGGCTTCTTCTGGAATTCTCTTCCCTTTTCCAGCCTCCACCCAAAGAATGAGACATGTTGGGTCCTTTCAGTCACCACCACAGCCTTGACTGGAGTTATCCTCAATTAGAAAGGACTTGAGGAATAATTCTAACAAGGGTAACTGGGGTAGGAACTGTACATACTGACCTAAATAGGCATCTATGAAGTCATAAGGTAGGAAAGCACTATGTAATTTCAGAGGGATTTTGTGTGAGATGTGTTAAAAAAATAAATTAATGACAATTGTCTTTTTCTAAATCCAATGCTTTTGTGCAGGATGAGTATGCAATGGGAATGTAAATTTTTAACGTCTTCCCTGCCCCTAGGCTAAAGTGCACCTGGAGCCTGGTGTGGGAGGCTTGTTTTTTCAGTAGATACTTTTTGATTGGCCAGTGGGTCCAGAAGGTTGTTACATTCTCTGAGCCAGGAGAAGGCTATATAAACCCTGATTTGAGGCTTTGTTTTGGGCCTTACTTTGAGAAGTGTTCTTTGATTTGATCAGATGAGACTATGGGAGGCCGTTGTTGAGAGCCCCCCGGCTTTGAAAATCCCAGATGTTGATTTGGTGTGGATGTAATGGTTGGACAGCTGGGAAACCTGTCTACTTGATCTGTTTCTCTGTCTTGATAATTCTGTCTGTATACTCTGAAGTTCGGGGTGCTGACCTTTTTCCCCTGAACTAGGTAAATGATAAATATTTGACTGATTAAAGTAAGCTTGTAAACCCATTTTGAGTTGCTTTCCTTTAACAAAGCAGATCCAAGAACATGTGTTGGCAGCCACCCTGGGGACGCTGGGGTGCTTGCTGCGACAGAGTGTTACACCCAAATGTCGTAACACGTGATTTTCCTGGGTCTGATAGGAAAACATTAATAAGAGTTTCATTACTAAAATATATGATAATATGGACTTTAAAAAACCTCAATGTTTTTCCAGTATAATTTTCATAACTGTTTTATAAAATTAGCTGACAAAACTTTTCCTTTCTAGTAATCAATTTAAATTGTTCTCAGGTGACATGATTGAAAACAGCTGCAGAGTATACCCTCACCAATGGTATCCTTGCATTGGTAAAGTGCTCTACTTGGAAGGTTTGTTTTGTTTTCTTTGTATTAATTCTCTAATGTTCCCTTTTAAATAGATTATTTCAGTGAAATGGAAAAAATTGCTTTAATTTTATACATTTTAAGACTGTTATAAGGATTTCAATAAGAGAAATGTGTGGAAATTTGCTGACATTTAGATAGAGTTCATAAATATGACCTTACTGAAGTTTCGCAGTCATCCTGTTAGACTAATTATAAGTTATATACACACACACATAGACACATATATACATGTATGTACTCACCATATTTTACATATGAGGAACCTGAGGTTCAAAAAGTTTAAGTACTTTTTTGAGAATATATGGTCAATAAATGTTAGATACAAAATTTAAAGGAAGTCTTCCTCATGAAAAATCCAATGCTCTGTATTTTATCCCCTGCACTATACTTCTTCTCAACTCAGGAAAATCCAGTTACTGAATATCTTCATCTTCATCATCAGCATCATCATCGTCGTCATCATCATCATCATCATCATCATCATTGCCCTGTAGCAACATCAATAAATATCCACATTATCTGTTTCTCATCCTCATTCTCAAATAGATATCGCCCTCACAATTACTACTGTTCATCCAATTGAAAGAACATTATGGTACATGTATAGAAATATCAGATTCAGTGTCATAGCACATTTAAGGTAAGTGTTGAAATTGTAGTGGAAATGTATAAGAAATAAATATGCTGTTCCAGGGCAATGTTGGAATCTAGAATCAGGCAAAGAGAAATCAATGGTGTGCATTGATTTGGAAGTCTACATTAAGGGAACAAAAGATCAATAAACATCAATTAAGCACCTTTTATGTGCTAGACACTCTGCTAAATGGTGGGAGTACAAAAAAAAGGCAAGAGAGAATATCTGCACTAAAAGATTTAATCTGCTGATGGAGGCAATAAGTAAGCAAATATATTCAAAGCAAATTGTATACAGAATAAATAAGAAATTATAATTTTATGGAAACATTGGAAATAAAATATTTAGGAAGTCTTCATATCCAAGGTAGGAATTCAGCTGGGACTTAAAGGAAGCAAGGGAGATTAGTAGGCAAAGCACAAGAGAAAATGTGGTTGAGATATAGGGTAATAGCCAGAGAGATGCCCAGAATTGAGAGATGGAATGTCTTTTTTGTTGGTTAGCCAGTATGCCTGTGGCATTGGATTGAAGAGTACAGGTAGGGAGGATTGTTTAAAGAGACTGGACAGTTAGGAGAGAAATAAATTATGAAGCTGCTTCAGAGTTACTAGATCCAAAACATTTTGACATAAAGAAAACCAGTACGTGATCAAACATTGGGGCCCCAAAGTCAATTTAATTTAAGGAAAACATAATCTTTAAATGTGTACTTCATAGAATTAACTGGGATAAACAATTGGGACACAAATAGAAGTAGAAATGAAGCTGTAATTCGAGGACCTCACATCTTAACGTGGAGAAAATACATAAGGATATTTCAACTCTAAGTCAAATGGAAAGGGTTTGTGCTACTTAAAGGACAGCAGTATATGATAACACATCTTTAATGTTATTTTCATTTTGCCTTCTTATGTTGAACCATTGTTTTAAGAAAGTAGGAAGTGGATAAATTTCATTTCTGGGTCAGTAGCTGTGACTAAAAATATAAAGAAGATACAGATTACATTTCATTTCATTAATTTTATTTTAAATTTGTGGGAAAAAACAAACATTTGCAAAATATAATATGATTAAAAGGTAATTACACATGAAACTGAAAATCTACTCTTCGCAACTTGCTATTCCTTTAAAATATACAACAAAATTATTATGTATTTTGTATTATTTTCCCTTACCCACAGAGATGTCTACCATTAGACACACATATGTATGAATGTATGTATGTATGTGTATTTATGTATCTTTGTGTGAGTGAATATATATAAAATTAGCCTATACATAGTTCTTTTGTCAACTCTTTCTCTGGATGCACATATAATCTTTCTTACTTTTTCCTTTTATATTTAATTAGGTATTTAGAATAGACAAAATAACTAATTTGCTCAAAGATATTCTTAAAACAATATCACTGTCACTGTAAACAATATTCCTTTGTTTCTGTTCATTACACTCTTCATTATTTCATGCAAGTTTTTTCAAAAACAACTGAACTCATCATTTCTTATATCATAGTAATATTCCATCAGAACGTTTTTAGCCATTCCTCAATTAATGGGCATACCTACAATTTGCAGTTCTTTGCCTCCACAGAAAGAGCTGCTATAAACTTTTCAGGACATATAAATTCTCTGTCTTTTCTCCTAATAATCTTTGGAAATAGGCCAAATGATTGTATCGCTGGGTAAAAGGATATTTTCACTTTACTAAATCTTTGAACATAATTCCAGAATTGTCTTTAAAATGGTTGAACCATTTTACAGTTCTACCAACAATGAATTAGTGTCCCAATCTATTCACATACTCTTCAACTTTTGTCACTATCATCTTCTATTGTTTTAGCTAATCTGGTCGGTAAAATTATATCTCAAAGTTGTTTTAATCTACATTTCCCTAATACTGGTGATTCCTTCACTGGAAATCTGCCTTTTCTTATCCTTTGAGCATTTACCAATTGAGGAATGACTCATATTCTCACAGATTTGACAAATTTTTAAAATATATTTTACATATGAGACCTTTATTTGAGAAACTGGTTTAAAAAATTCCCCCAATTTTTTGTTTTCCTTCTCATCATGGCTATATTTGTTTTCTTTGAAAAGGAAACAAATTCTTTTAAATTTAACATTATTGTAATCTTCCATTTTACACTTAACTTTGTTCTTTATCTCTTGCTTATTCATAAATTGGATAAGTAATATATTCCACATTCTAATTTTCTTGGATTATCTCTTGTTATTTCTAGGTCATGTATCCATTTTTTTTTATTTTTTATTATTTGACAAAAATTATTTATTTATTTATTTCTAAGTATTTTTTATATTAATTCATTTGTTTACTTTTAGTTTACAAGATTCAATTCTGCAATTCCTTGAGTTTCTCATTCTGTCGCCATCCCTTCCCTCCCCCCTACCTCCCATGGCAACATACAGTTAAGTATAGGATCTATAAATACTTTCACATTAGATATTAGTCAGGTTATAAAGACTGATTGTACCAAATGGAATGAAAAATGGTAAAGAAGAAATAAAACCAAACAAGAAAAGGAAAAAGATCAGGTAGTTTGCTTCAATCTGGATACAAACTCAGTTCTTTCTAGTTCTTTCTCTGAATGTGGACATCTCTCTCCATCATGAACCTTTTGGGATTGACTTATATCACTACATTGCTGACAAGAGTCCAGTCTATCAAAGTTGGTCATCACAATACATTGTGTCTGTAATTGTGTAGACATTTCTCCTGGTTCTACTCTTCTCACTCAGCATCAGTTCGTATAAGCCTCTCCAGGTAAATATGAAGTCCATCTGCTCCTTTTTTCTTATAGCACAATAGTATTCCATAATATGCATATACCACAACTTGTTCAGGAATTCCCCAGCTGATGGGCACCCCTTAATTTCCAATTCTTTTCTACTACAAAAAGAGCTGCTATAAATATTATTTGTATGTATGGGTCTGTCACCCACTTCTATGATCTCTTTGGTATATAACCCTAGAAGTGGTATTGCTGGGTCAAAGGGTATGCCCTTTGGGCATAATTCCAGATTGCTCTCCAGAAAGCTTGGATTAGTTCACAACTCCAGCAGCAATGCATTAGTGTTCCAATTTGCCCACATCTTCTCCAGCATTTGTCATTTTCCTGTTTGTCATCTTAGCCAATCTGACTGGTGAGATGTAGTACCTCAGAGTTGTTTTGATTTGCATTTCTCTAATCAATAGTGATTTAGAGCATTTCTTCATGTACTTATAGATATCTTTAATTTCTTTCTCTGAAAACTGCTTGTTCATATCCTTTGACCATTTATCAATTGGGGAATGACTTGTATTCTTGTAGATTTCATTCAATTCTCTGTATATTTTAAAAATGAGTCCTTTATCAGAGACATAGGTTGTAAAAATTCTTTCCCAATTTCCCACCGCCCTCTTAATCTTGATGACATTGCCTTTTTTTGTACAGAAGCTTTTCAATTTAATGTAATAAAAATTATACATTTTGCATTTTATAATGCTCTCCAATTCTAGTTTAGTCATAAAGTCTTTCCCTCTCAACAAATCTGACAGTTAAACTATTCCTTGTTTTCTGAGATTGCTTAGAGTATCAACCTTTATATCTAGATCATCCATCCATTCAGACTTGATTTTGGTACATAGTGTTAGATGATGGTCTATGCCCAGTTTCTGCCATACTATATTCCAGTTTTCCAAGCAGTTTTTCTCAAATAGTGAGATCTTATCCCAAAAACTGGGGTCTTTGGTTTTATCAAACAATAGATTACTGTAGTCATTGACTGCTGAATCTCATGTGCCTAATGTATTCCATTGACCCCCTCCTCTATTCCTTAGCCAGTACCAAGTAGTTTTTTTTTTAAGCTATCAGGGTTAAGTAACTTGCTCAAGGTTACACGGCCAGTTATTTCTGGGTGTGGTGCTAAGTATCAGAACCCCTTCCCCCTTCTTCCCTCTCTACTAACCCCCCCCCCTTCTTGTAACTCTTTCCCCTTCCTACTGCCTGTAGGATAATTTTATGTTTAAGGAAGTACATTATTTCTTCTTCCCACCAAGAATGACAGGAACAAATCTCATGCAAAGCTCCTCTCCCTCCCCTCTTTCCCTCTAATATGATCCGTTTTGCGTCTCTTCTCCATAGAGTCCTATGCTTAACTGGTTGTTATTCCCTCCTTGCACCAGAACCAATGAGGGAAAAGCTCATATAACACTCATCTCCCTCCCTTCTTTTCCTCTGTTATATTGTTTTTTATGCCTCTTTGTGTGGCATAATTTACCCTTTTCCACTTCATTCCTCTTCTTCCATTGCAGTGCTTTTGTAGTCCCTTTAATAAGATTTTTTAAATCATCATTTCATGTATTTTAAACTCATACCCTCTAATTGTCTATAAACAGTTTGCTCTTATTAAATAACAGGGTGTGTGTGTGTGTGTGTTTGTGTTTGTGTTTTCCTTGTTTACCTTTCTATGTCACTCTTACATCTCATAATTGGAGGTTGAATTTTCCCTTGAGCTCTGGCTTTTTCATCAGGAAGGTCTGGAAATCTGTTATATTGTTGAATGACCATCTCTTTGCCTGGAATAATATGCTCACTCTCGCTGGGTAGGTGATCCTTGGTTGTAATCAAGTTGTTTTGCCTTCTGGAAAATTGTATTCCACTGCCTCCATTCTTTCAGTGTAGATGCTGCCAAATCCTGTGCCATTCTCACTCAATATTTGAATTGTTCCTCAATATTTGAATTGTTTCTTTCTGGCTGCTTGAAATATTTTCTCTTTTACTTGGCAGTTCTTGAGTTTGGCCACAACATTTCGAAGACTTTTCAGTTTGGGATCTCTTTCAGCAGGTGTCCAGTGGATTCTCTCAATTTCTATTTAACCCTCAGGTTCTAGTATCTCAGGGCAATTTTCCTTAATGAGCTCTTAGAGAGTGTTGTCCAGGCTCATTTTTTCATCATGATTTTCTGGAAGGCCTATGATTCTCAGATTATCTCTCCTGGATCTGTTTACCAGGTCAGTTATTTTTCCATTCAGATATTTTATCACTCTTATTTTTCCTATTTTTTTTTTGTTTTGTTTGAACAATTCTTGGTTCCTCATATAGTTATTTGTTTCAATTTAGTTGATTCTAGTTTTTAACAAATAATTTTCCTTGGTTATTTTTTGGAGCTCCTTTTCCATATCATACACTTTTCTTTTTAAGGAGCTGTTTTCTTCTTCATAATGTTTTTCTAATTCTGCAATTTTGATTTTAAAAGAATTATTCATTTTGTCTTCTATCTCTCTCATTTTTTTTCAAAGTTCCTTTTGAGCTCATCTAGGAAAGCTTTCTGTGCTTGGAACTCATTCCCTATTGATGTTTCAGCTGTGGGTGTGGAGTACATATTGTCTCCCTCTGAGTTTGGTATCTCCCCCTGAGGACTCCTCCAGAGTCTTTGTAGTCTGCTTTCTACCCATTTTGAAGCAGGGCCCTAGCCATGCCCTTCCTCTAGAGTTCCCAAGCCTTTACTATTCAGGGTTTTGCCCTGGGACAAAAGTTACTGTGCTTTCAGGGTAGGGGTGGGAATGGAGTAGGTGGAGTCCACTCTGCCATCCTGGTCTTCGGAGGTCCTGATAGGAGCTTTTTTTTTTTTTAAATTTCTGGCCTATGGAGTAGTAGTCCCAGGAGTATTTGCTGTCCCAGACAGGGGCCCTGCATTTGGTTCTTACCTTGCTCTTTCCAGTCCCAGGCCTTTGGTGATAGGCCTGGTAGTGGCCCTTGTGGTTGGTGGAATGACTTCCTCCCCACCCCTACCCCCCACCCCCCGAGTTGATCAGGCCTCCTTCTGGCCTGCATCTACACACTGAAACTTTCCTTCCTGGTCTGCCTCTACATGTATCCATTTTGACCTTATCTTGGTAAATGGTGTGAGATATTGGTCCATGCCCAGTTTCTTACATACTATTTTCTAGTTTTCCCAACATTGTTTTTTTTTACTAAATAATGAATTCTTTTCCTAAAATTTTACGTCTTTATACTTGTCAAATACATTATTGTGTTTTGTTGCTGCTGTAAGTTTTGTGTCTATTCTCCACAGAACTGCCTTTCTATTTGTTACTGTAAAGTTTTGATAATTGTGCCCTTAATATACTGTTTAAGATGTGATACAACTAAAATGCTTTCCTTTGACATTTTTCCATTGTTTCCTTTGAAATTCTTGACTTTTATTTTTTTTTCCAAATGCATTTTGTTACTTTTTTTCTAATTCAGCAAAATACTGTTGTTGTTTTATTAATTGACTGGTTTTGTTTTTGTTTTGTTTTGTTTGTTTACATTTTAATGGGGATTTCTTTCTTGGGATGATTGAAGCAAGGAGTAATCTAAAACATGACACAGACTTAGGGTATACTGGCACTGCCAGTGCTCTTCTGGTTTAATAAAATAATTGTTGGAAAGTGACTTTCTATCGGCCCCTAATGATAAGAAATATTGGCACATTCTTGACAGTGATTAATTTGACATGGGAAAGAATCATGAAGAATTGCATTTGAGAGTGCCCTGTTTGACAAGACTAATTATAAAAAATATTTGGTGAAGAACACTTTATTTTTTTTTTTTGCTTTTGGGAGGGGGGAAGGCAGGGTAAGTGGGGATAAGTGACTTGCCCAAGGTCACATGGCTAGTAAGTGTTAGGTGTCTGAGGCTGGATTTGAACTCTGCATCTCCTGGCTCCATGGCTGGTGCTCTGTTCACTGTACCACCTAGTAACCCCAAGAACACTTTTTGACAAAAGTTCCTGGAAGCATTGAAAAGTTATTTGGCAGAAATTAGTGGTAAACTAACACATCATACTGGGTAGTTAGGTGACAAAACATATAGAGAATCAGTCCTATAATCAAACGGCTCTGAGTTCAAAGCAAGCCTCAGATTCCCACTCTGCAACCCTGGGCCAGTCATTTAAACTCTGCCTCAGTTTCCTTATGTGTAAAATGGGGATAATTATAGCTCTTACCTCATGGTATTGTTGTAAGGCTCAATAGAGATGACATTGCAGACCACTTAGATGAGTGCACACAGTGAGCTCTATTATTTGCTCGTTATGATGATGATGGTGAAGATGAAGAGGAGGTGGAGGATGATGCCATATTCTGTAATAATTGCAAAATGAATGGATGACCTAAATGTAAATGGGGACACCAAGAAACAAAACGAGAAGAGAACAAGATGGGGTTTTATTACAGATAAGGTTGCCAAACAAGAAATCAATGAGTATTCATGAGGAAAATACACTGTGATCCATAGAAAGACAGACATGAACAAATGGAGGAATTCAGTTCATATATTACTGAGCCAGGATATTTTCATGATTCTAAGACCAGCCTTTAGTCCATGATGCAGGACTCACTACATATTGTCTTTCATTCCCACACATAGGTAGCAAAAAAAAAAAAAGCAGGCATAGAGAGGGGATATTTTTTCTCCAAGGATATAGCAAAGTTTTACCCAGTCAATTTGTGTGAAGGATGATGATGATGATGGTGGTGGTGGTGGTGGTGGTGATTATGATGATGATAACGAGAATATCACTGGCCAAAATATGTATTCATTAAAAAGTTCCCATTAGGGATTAATATGTCTCCTTCATGTGTAGAACAAAAATACTTTGCTGATTGGGAAAAACATCAGAACATACTGGAATATAATAGACTATCTCTTCAATTATTATTTCTATTCTTTTGACACATTTTGTTCCACATATCAGAACCATGCAATACGATTTGTAGAAGGGTGATTTCTGCAATAAGATCTTTTTGGAAAAAAACTTGGAGTTAGTAAGAAGGGAAAGAAATAAGCATTCATTAAATGTATTCTTTATGCCGGTCTGTGTTGTAACCACATTACCCATATTTCTTTGACCTTCACAATAATCCTACCAAGCCATGTTATGATTATCTCTTTTTTTAAAGTTAAAGAACTTGAAGAAGATAGAAATTGAGTGATTTAGCCATGGTCATACTAATTGTAAATGTCTGAGGTCACATTTGAAACCAGTTTTCTTGATTCCAGATCCAGGGACAAGATCCACTCTACTAGTTAGGTGCCTGATGAAAATTCCATTTGATTCTCCAGAAATTCTTGGGTGATATATACTATTTTAGACTTATGTAAAAAGAATAAAATATGTAAGAAAGGGTTGTTTGTTGCAATGGCTTACATATCTACTCCATGTGGGTAGATTTGGAAAGGGTTTTTTCTGACTTCATACTTAGTGCTCTGTCCACTGAACAACTTAGCTTTTTCAAAAGATCTCTGGGGAAGAGAATTCTGGGAAGATGATGGAATAAGACAGAAATTTCACGCTCCAAGATTCCCCCACATAAAAGAGATGAAATAGTGCCTCACAGTAAATTTAGAGTGTTAAAATAAATAAGAGTAAGGGTAGAGCAGGGTCTTCCTGGGACAGTTAAAGATCTGAAAAAAAAAATCACAGAATGAGGGTTGGTCCCTATGAAGAATAATGATTTCCAGGCTAGGTCTTATATCTCCTTAACAACAAACACTAAGTCCTGGGAATAGCTAAATTGGGAGGCAGCCTCAACCCCAGTCCCAATAACTTTTACCCCAGTGAGGAGAGTTGGGTGTCTGAGACAAGGAATATCAAGAGAACCTCTCCTGACAAGAAATTTGAAACCCAACTGCACTAGAGAGAGGTTGGGCATGGGGATGAGGGTTCAAGGAGGAAGTATTACATACCTGGTGAGTATATATGCAGTGGGGAAAGGAGTCTGCTGAGTATGGGTGTTTATAGGAGGTTGGAGGTCTCAGTTTAGGCTCCAGGCCAGATGGGAGACATGAAGGAGGATCTGAGGTCAGAGGCACCTCACTATACCACAGGACTAGAAGTGATTAAAAAATCAGGCTCTTACAGAAAAAAAAATGTTGAGGCAAATGAGAAAGATTCCAACTACAGAGAATTGTGATGGTAATAGAGAAGACCATGGTTCATCTTCAGAAGAAACTAAAGAAACCTTCTAAACAGGGAAACCCTCTCATACCCCAAATAGTACCATCAAATGGTCACCTTCCCCCCAACAAAATTCATAGAAGAATGTAAAAAAGACTTTAGAAATCAAATGAGAGAGACTAAGGAAAAAATAAAGATAAAATTAGCAATCTAAGAAAAACAAGAAGATTATGAAAGCAAAGTCAACCTGTTGTAAAAGGAGATCCAGAATCTTAGGGAAGAAAATGACTCCTTGTAAATCAGAATTGAGCAAGGGGAAGTCACCCAAAGTAAAAGAGACCAACAAATAATAAAACAAACTACGAGGTTGAAAAACAGAAGAGAATGTGAAACATCTCATGAGAAAAACAACTGATCTGGAAAACAGATCAAGAGGAAAAAACATAGGAATAATTAAACTACCTGAAAGCTTCAATAAAAAATGTGTCTTGATACAATAATAGAAACAATACTTAAATAAAATTGTCCTGAAGTATTAGAAGAGGAAGTTCTAACACCCCGAGTTTTAGGAAAAAATATTATGAGCAACAAGGAAAAAAAAATTAATGTGGCAGTTCTACAACTAAAGTCCCACAAGACCTAGCAGAGGTGACACTGAAAGGCCTCAGGTCTTGGAAAACTGTATATTAAACAGCAAAAGAATTGGTGTTGCAGCCAAAAGTCTCATACCCAGCAAAGCTAAGCATAATCCTGTAAGAAAAAAAAAAGAACACAATGAACTGTCAGACTTTCGGGACTTTGTCAGAAAAAACTGAACTTAATAGATTTGACATACAAGAACCAAGAGAAATATAAGATACTTAGAAAAACTAATTACAAGGGATTCAATAAGAACAGACTGTATACCTATTATGTATGTAAGATATAAAATGTATGTCTGAGATTGTTATTAGTAATTGAATAGTTCATAAGAAAGATTGAGATTTTCTCATCTGTAAAATGAACTGGAAATATAGATGGCAAACCATCCCACTTTCTCTTCCAAGAAAACTGCAAATAGAATTACAAAGAAGAGATCATGACAGAAACCATTGGAAAAAAATATTCTAAAGGCAATCGAGCCTGCTCACATCCCATTGATTATTTCGGTGAACAACTGAGGCTACTGTACCATTTTTACCAGATAAGCTTGAAAAAAAGGCAGGTTCTTCATCTTGCCCACTCAGCTTTATGTTATATTATAGGCACTAGATTTTCTTCATTTTCCAAGACTTTCATGTGTGACTGGATGAAATAAAATGTTCCAATTGGCTACAGACCTCTCCCAGGAGAATCTGCAATGTCCTTAAACTTGATCTAACCAGAGCAATATAAACCACAATCAGGAGTCTGAAAATATCTGGTATATGATAAATATTTCATGGAATTAAGTAAAATGTTGCAGATTGTTACTGATTAGAAATACTAGTTCTCACCAATTTCTCTGAGATGGTAATTATGAAATTCATTAAGGGCCTCCAGTACTTCAGGGACATGGTCTCTCATTAGGCATGAGAAATATATAAATTCTCCCTCAAGCAGCTGACAACAGTGAAAACATGAGCAAACCACAGAAGATTCTAACTTCCAGGTGAGCATGAACATTATTATTGGTTTCTTATCTAAGTAGAATAACTATAAAAAATTTTGATGGAGTTCGAGCAGTTCAGTTACAAAATTCCATTTGTATGGCCATTGTGTGGGTGAACAGGGGAATTTAGAGGCTATGCTGTAAATTAATTAAAATTGAAACTCCATTGAAATGATGCTAAGAAAGCCAGCAGATGACAAAGCATAGTTCTAAACAATGACGCAACTTTTTTTTTTCCTGGAACCAGAGAAATCAAAAAGCTTTTGTCAAACATTTAATTAATTAATTAAAATAACATTAATCCCTAAAAATGTATGGAAGCCCAATTGCTCTTTAGAACTATATTGTACAATTGAACATCATTTGAAGAAAAAATTTATTTAAAAAAATAAATTCTAGTGTCTGAATTCTTGGAAGGAAGGCATTAAAAATTCAAAATTCCAGACTTAGAACCCCTTCAAAGTTCAGGCAACAAAATCTTCTATCTCAGTTAAGGCAACAGAGAGGTGACGTCATATAGAATTAGATTATACATATTGTCTTCCTAAAGGTCATATTCTTAATGTCTAGAGGAGATGGAGAAAGAAATACTAAATTTTAATCTCAATGGTTTAAATCCCACTTATGAATAACTTTTTTTTTTCTGAAACATATATTTATAGAGAGTGTCTTGAGTACCACAATGCTAAAAGACTAGCATAAGGTCACACATAAAAGGCCTGGTAAAGGTTTTTAAATTATAGCTTCAAGGTCAACTCAAAAATTATTACACCACAGTGCTTTTGTTAAGGATTCTCATATATTACCCTCTCCTGCAATATCCCATTATGTTTTTTCTACATGCTGATTAATTTAAATTATTTAAAGGTTAATATTAATATTGTATTCTCTCTTTTCTTGACTTCATAGAACCTCCCAAATAACTGCTGATTTTGTATAATAAAACTACAATCACTTTTCCTTAGGACCAGAATGTTGATAAGAAATAATATGATAAAATGGTATTAATGAATTGTAATTGGGAAGGAAAGTTCTTATTGATCTTATCTCAAACATTTCTGCCCACCAACAGCCTAACTGATTAATATTCTTCTTCCTTTAATTCTCAGATTTTGTTCCTTAGATGGAAGAAATGATCAAGTTGAATGAAAGCATTGGGAGTGAGGTGACTGAATTCCTTCTCCTGGGCATCACAAATCATCCTGAGCTGCAGGTCCCATTCTTTGTTGTGTTTTTCCTCAACTACATGTTCACAGTTGTGGGGAATCTGGGTCTTATCATCCTAACCTGTGTTGATTCCCACCTCCAAACCCCCATGTATTTCTTTCTCAGGCATCTGGCATTTGTAGATCTTGGCTATTCCACAGACATTGCTCCAAAAATGCTAAACAGTTTTATTGTTGAGAAAAACACCATTTCCTTCAATGGATGTGCAGCACAGCTAGGTATTTTTGGAGTATTTATCAACAGTGAATTTTTCATCCTGTCAGTCATGGCCTATGACCGCTATGTGGCTATCTGTAAGCCCCTACTTTACATGGTCATAATGTCAGACAGGGTATGTTGGACCTTGGTGATTATCTCATACCTATATAACATAATCATATGCCTACTGGTCACAATTAAGATTTTTAACTTGTCTTTCTGTAAATCAAATATAATAAAACATTTCTATTGTGATTCTCTCCCTTTATTATCCATTATTTGTTCAGATACCAGTGAGGTTGAATTAATCATTATGGCCTTTTCTGCATTTTATTTGATTTCTTCCCTTCTGATTATCCTTATCTCCTACATGTTCATTCTTGTGACCATCCTGAGCATAAACTCTTCAGAGGGCAGGCACAAATCCTTCTCCAGCTGTGGCTCTCATCTAACAGGGGTGATTATATTTTATGGGACACTTCTCTTCATGTACCTGCAGCCCCATTCTAGCCACTCCTTTGAGACAGACAAAATGGCTTCTGTGTTTTATACCCTGATCATCCCTGTACTCAACCCACTGATCTACAGTTTGAGGAACAAAGAGGTGAAAAGTGCATTGAAAAGAGTCTTTCAAAAGTAGATGTAAGTATTTTCTTTAAAGTCTAAGATAGTTTCTGATTCCACTGCATTTTTAGAAGCAATAAGCTTCTGCTTGATTTATTACTCAATTTTTTTCCAATTTTCCCTTTTTGTATAAAAATATCTCTTCCAAAATGCAATTAGAGAATGATTATTATTTGTTTTTAATCGTCAAACTCTGATGAATCGTAGTTTTGAGTGTCTATGGATTGAAGGCAGCTAAGAGAGGCTTTTGTAAGCACAAAATCTACAAAATTCAATATTTTATTTACCCCAAAATGAGCATTCCAACATTGGTTGAAGTTCTTTATGTTTCAGAAGAATCAATCCATTTACAAACATGTAGAAAGTTATGAAGCCATGTCCTTTGCTAGGCTTTGGGCAGACACAGATGAATTAAAAAAAGCAATTCTTTCCATCAGGGTTCTTACATTATACTAAGGGAAAAATCATGTCCACAAGTGTCGTACTACTCACCATGATTGCCAATCTACTTTCACATATTTCTGTTTCTTAAGAAGTTTACCCTTACCTTTACTGCAGTTTGCCCTCCCTAACTTCCATCCATTCCTTCTGGTCAGTCGTGTAACCAAGAATAATAAGTCTATTCCCACTTCTTTGTGGTAATCATTCTAATATGCAAGGAAAGCTTGCATCCCCACTGCTCCCTTCCGACTCAATTCTCTCATTCTTGTGCTGGAATAGAAAGAACAATGGCTTATAGAATGCCTTGAAAGTTTTAGTGCAATTTTACCCTTCTAAAGCCTAAAATGAACTAAAATTTTCAGGACACTCTAATGTGATAATAGTTGTGTTCAGATACCAACTCTATTACCTATGTACTGTGATATTATGGGTAATAAATTTATATGATCTAGCTCTTGCTTATCTGTAAAATATTCATATTTTATGAGATAATTTTTAAGGCCCATTTCTTTTGAAAACCTATTATGCCACAAACCTGTTCTTTGTTGTAACTAAATAGTGCCTTAAACCATCCCTCACAAGGCATGTGCTTCTGTTTCTTCAATATTGAGGTTGCCTTACTTTGTTCTCCCTGTACCTTATCAATGTCCATCCTGAACTCTATCACTGAAAATTGAAAATGATGTTCCTTATGGTGCGTGGACAGGGCAAACTCCAGCCAGATTATCACATCTTATTTGGTTGTCATGGCTTTTTTTTAATTTTTTGCTTTTTGAAGGGGAGAATGCAGAGCAATTGGAGTTGTGACTTGTCCAAGGTCACACGGTAAATAATTGCTAAGTGTCAGAGGCCAAGTTTCAACTCAGCTCCTCCTTATTCTGGGGTTGGTGCTCTATTCACTGCACCACCTAGCTGCTGCTCTGATGACTTTCATAATGCAGCTCACAATAGCTTCTTTATTTGATATGAAATACACTTGACATATTGGGATTGTTGTTGTTCAGTCTTTTTTTTTTTCAGTCCTTTCCAGCTCTTTTTTATGCCATTTGGGTTCTTCTTGGCAAAGATACTGCCATGATTTGCCATTTCCTTCTTCAACTCATTCTACAGAAAAGGAAACTGAGGCAAACAGGGTTAAGTTACTTGCCCAGGGTCACATAGCTCTTAAGTGTCTGTGACCAGATTTTAATTCCGGAATTTTAGTCTTCCTAACTCCAGGGCTTGTACTGTATCCACTGCACCACCTAGCTGCCCTGGCTTAGGTGACCTTAGAGGTCATTTAATTTCAAGGCCTTCATTTGAATTTGGAATCCACTAAAACTCTAGGTTTTTTCAAAGGAATGCCTTATTGTTTACAAGTAAAGACACCAAAGCCTGAAAATGTTTTAGAAATTAATTTGTTTGGTCACTCTATGTAGGAGAGTAAGCAGAAAAGTGTTTTTACTCCCTCCTATCTAGGTTCTGGAAGGTTTTGATTATTTAAGATTTAGACAAGAGTTGTTGTACTTGAACTACACTTAAGCCATGACTCAGGGAAAACCCAAAAGGTAAACTGGAGTAGAACTATTAAAATCTCTGGGTACTGTAACCACAATTAAGACAGCTATGGGAAGATCCAGGACCAGGAGGAAGCCAAATTCCAGCATTTATGGAGGGTTGCTGGGGTCAATGATATTCTTGGTTTGGACAACATTTCATCACATAAGAATTGGATTTTAAAAGTATGACTTTTTTCTTGAACAATATAATAAGCCATTCTTTTTCTCAGCCTAAATGTCCACATCTTTCTTACTGTTCTCTTGTGAAGCTTTTTATTTGTTTGTTTTTACACAATTCAAATATTAACCTTTATATTTGTCCCAATTAAATTCCTTTATGTTGTTAATCTCATTTTAATGCTTAACAGGTTGAAGAACTACTAGGGGAAAATTCTTGACTTTTCCCCGTAGGAAAAAAGACATAGAGACCTTGAATGTTTTACTGGCTGATTAGGTAAAAAATGCTTGATAGATATCTTTGTCTGGAATTTTCTCTTTCTTTTTCCAACTTCTACAAGTGTAAGAAGACATGTTGCATTATCACTGCATCTGCTTCAGTTTTCTTCAATGAGAAAGGATTGGAGAAGAATTTTAATCAGGTTCTCTGTAGAAAGAATTGCACATTCTTCTTAAATAGGAGAAAATCAAGTGTTGAGGTATGAAGGCACTATGCAATTTCCTAGTGATTTGGTGTAAAATGTGTTAAAAAAAATATAAATTGTTGACAATTGTCTTTTTCTAAGCCTTAGGCTTTTGTTCAGGATGAGTGTAACATACAATTTCCTTTGGTCTGTTTAGAAAACAGAATTCCATCATTAATAAGAGTTTCATTGCTACAATATTTAAAAACATGAACTTTCTATTAAAAAATCTGAATGATTTTCCACATTTGTTTTCTTATCTGTTTAAAAAAATAGCTGCAAACTTGTTCCTCAATAGTAATCATCCTAGTTGATCTCAGACCCAATGAGCTGCAGAAAATGCCCACTCCCAATGTTATACTTAAAGTGGTAAAGATGTCTTAGGGAAATTTCTGTTTTGTTTTGCTTTGTCTTTATATATATATATATATATATATATATATATATATATATTTATAGTCACCAATATGTAACTATGTATATGTATATATATGTGGGTGGGTGGGTGGGTGTGGGTGTGGGTGGGTGTGTGTTTCATCTTAAATAGATTATTTCATAATAGTAAGAAAAATGTAAACTCTTTCATTAGAAACATTTTAAGACTGTTATAAGAATTTCTCTAAGAAAAACTGTGTGAATAACTGCTGACATTCAGATACAGTTTATAAACATGTCATCAAAGCTTCAAAGCAATCCTCTGAGATAGGTAGAACACACACACATACACACACACACACACACACACATATATATATAATGTATGTGTGTATGTGCATATATATATATATTTTAACAGATTAGGAAACTAAGGCTTAAAGAAATTAAGTACATTTCTGAGATTATCTAGCCCCTAAATTGATACAAGATTAGAATCAAGTCTTCTTGATTACAAGTCCAACACTCTGTTTTATCCCCTATATTTTTTATTCCTGAAGATACATATGTGTATGTGTAAACATACATGTATACAAAGAGATACACGCATGTGCATATATGTGTGTGTGCATATGTGTATGTATGCACACACAGACTAACTCAAACCATCTTTTCAACCAGTAGCTAACCTTAGTACTGGGTTAAATGTGTTTTCTGACCTTCTCCTTCAGCCATGCCATTAAAATTATGACCTCAGATATGAGTCCTCTGATTAGGTCCTATGGTATTAATAGAAAAACTATCATGTCCAGACATGTATATCGTGAGACTCCTATCACATTTTTCATGCCTAAACCAATTAGATTCTGCTATATACTGGAGACATTCCAATTTTATTCATGATTTAAGAAACACATAAAATACATTTTTTCCTGGCTAATAATGAGTAGCTGTGGTCAGGGAATAAGACTCTGTAATTCAAAATTTAAATGAATTCATCATATAAAAGACCATGGGAACATGAGGTGCATATGGATTGAGAATAGTAATGTGATCTGATTGTCTACACAGCACCTGAATAATGAGAAGTCTCTTCAGACCTTCTATAAGTTTCTTTGAAAACCAATCATTTCTAGGAGCTCAATTACTCTCTAGAAGTACAATAATTTGTGGCCCTCTTTGTAGAGTCTACCCATGCTCTTCATAAAGGATAGCACATTGCCTCAAAAACCCCTACACAGCCAGTTCCTCTGGGAACTCTGGCATGTATTGTAAAAACAGAAAGAAAATACATGGAAAAGGAGGAGTTTGAACATCATATTTAATATAGGACAAGCTATTCTATGTTGATGAAAGACCAAATTTATTAAAGTGTTGGAACTGGAGCATAGGAGAGAACCAGTTATCGGGGGTGTAGTTGATGCAGCAGCCAGGATACTGTGCCAGCAATCCCTTCTTGCTCTAGGTTCAAGATCATTAAGATGATATCCCACAGTGAGAGAAGTGGAAGAATATAAAGATGCAGTGATGACATCTGAGATTCACCTGAGAACCTAGACAGAAGAAGGTCAGAGATACAGAATATTTCCTTCATAACCTGAGAAGTCAATGTCTGTCATGGGATGAGAGAAATAAAAGAGATGGTAATGGATAGTCTCTGCCCAGAGTCTAACTATACCAAAATGTCATCATATGCATAATTCACACATAGGTCTATGACAAAAACCAGTGTTAGAGAGAAAGATATCAAGGATAGAATTATAACTGTGTATTTGGAGTGAAGAACTTAGTCACAATTCAAAGGGAAAGGATACTTGTAAAATTAACATCTTCAGAATATCTTTGAAATAATAAAATTGACAGAAGTTTATACATACCAATTAGATGCTTCTTAATCAAAAATAAAGCCCATAAGAACTTTATGTAGCAAAGATCATTTCTAGTCAAGGATCCTCTTTATTTGCCAAGGCACATATTAGTGGTGTCCTGAGGCCAAATTGGTTTTAGAGGATCATGATTTTTAGGGAAAAATTCAGCTAAGTATTCACTATTATAACTTAAGGATCATTGCATTTTAAAGTGTTTTATCTCTTTCATCATTTATATTTGAAGGTGGGAATTGTTGGTAGAGGTGGGACAAGAGTGTCTTTCTTCCTAGAAAGTTGACAATGGGGCACTGGAAAAGGAAGAGGAAGAAGCATATGACTTATCCCTTTTTTCTAGAGGGTCAAAAGCAACAAGCTCGTTCATCACTGATTAAAGCATACAAAAGTTATCACTGAAAAATTCCACATAAGAAAGGATCTTCATATTCCACTGTTTCATAAAGTTAACAATATAAATTACTTGGAGAAGTATTATCTCTCTTTTTGACAAAAACTCTTGTGAGCACTACTAAATTGTTTGGAAGAAATATGTGTAGATTAACTCATTACACAGAGGCACCTATGTGGTTCAGTGAATAGAGCACCAGTCAGGAAAACATGAGTTCAAATCCGACCTCAGGCACTTACTAACTTCAGCAAGTCATTTCAACTCTGCCCCAGTTTCCTTAAGTATGAATTGAGAATAATTAGTGCTTACCTCCCAGGATGTTTTTTGAGGATTAAATCACATAATGCTTGTTACATGCTTATCACAGTATCTTGCATGTAATATGTGGTATTTAAATGTTAGCTACTACTATTATTATTATTACTATACCGCATTCCAACATTAATGCAAAATAGATTGATGACCTAATTAGAACAGGAAGCATCATAAATAAAAGAAAAGATCAGGTACTTACTCCGTGAACTTAGCTTCGCTTGTCAACCAAGCAATTGACAAGTATTTATGAAACATACCCTCTATCATGCATGCTATGATAGTCACCGGGCACATACAAGCATAAACAAGTGAATGAATGCGCCAATCAACAAATGAAATTAATGCAGTTCTCTGGTGCCAGAACCATACCTTGAGTCACAATCGTCATGACTTTAAGGTGAATCTCCCATACATTATGCAACAGTCATCACAATGTCTTCCATTCCCAATCATTGGTTCTGAATATCTGACAAGGAGAGGAATACTGTGTCTCCAAGGATGGTATAAGTTCTTTGAATAGGGATTCAACAGAAATGGACACACACGACATGCCCAGTAAACGTATAAGGAGTGTGATGATATTAATAGACTGATCATCTAATATCTCAAAAAGTTTGCATTGTACCTTTAAACATTTCCTTTCTTGGCACAATGCAAATAATTGGAAATGTTCCATGGTTATTATTAAAGTAAATTCTTTGCAACATGGTGACAAAAGTTATCTTCCCTAAGATAGGGAGGTCAATGATGACTTCCAATTTTTTTTTGTTCTTATGGGAAATTGATAGGCATTTGTTTTTTGGTTAGTGTTATTTCACTGATAAGACCTACAATGAGGTAATGTATAGTCAAATACAGTTGTAGCCAGAAGTGTAGGCAATGCTAGAAAACCATTAAGATCATTGCTAAAACTAATTGCTTTCTAATCCTGGAAATCAGAGCATACTGTTACTGTTGATATTATATATTTTCTAATCGGGCTCCAGGGAAATGATGCTTCATTGGCTATGGAACACATTACTAAGTAATGATCATTATATTCAGCAAACAAAAAGACATATTGATTTAAAATATTAATTTTATTTTAATAATTTATTAGAATGTGAATGAAACATACACAAAAGTCATTAAACTTATTTTATAGGTATGGTCATGGGTGGGGGGAAGAATATTAATACAAAAATGAAACTAATATTTTGTCTATCAAATCATGGGAGATTCATTCCATTTTTTTGTTATTGTTGTTCATTTCACTCCCTTATTTTTTTATCAAATGCTTTATTAACTTCTAGTTTATATCGTTCATTTTCACAATATTTTGAGTTACATATTTTCTCCCCATTTTTCCCCTACCCACCAAGCCAAAATAGCAGTCCCACAGGATATCCCCTCCCCCAATCTGCTCTCTTCCATATCTTCTCCCATACCCCCTTTGACTTTCCAGTAGGGCATGGTGGATCTCTATGCCCCAGTGCCTATATATATATATATATATATATATATATATATATGTGTGTGTGTGTGTGTGTGTGTGTGTGTGTGTGTGTGTATGTATGTATATAATTTCCCATTTACATGTGAAATAATATTGATAACAGTATATGTACACATATATGTGTGTGTGTGTATTAAACATTTGATTTTAAAATTTTGAATTTGAGATTCATTTCATTCCTCCCTTGTCACCCACTCTTACTGGGAAGATAAGCAATTCAATATAGATTGTACATGTGTAGCTATGCAAAACATTTCCATAGTAGATATATAGTAAAAGATTGACTATATTACCTTCCCTCCTATCCCACCTCCCACTTGTTCTATTCTGTACTTTGATCCTGACCCTTTTCAAAAGTGGGTGCTTCCAAATTCCCTCCCCCCCAGCCTGCCCTCCCTTCCATCATCCCCCCTCTCATTCACTTCCCCCCTACTCTCCTGAAGGGTGAGATATCAGATTTAGTGTGTATGTCATTCCTTCCCTAAGCCAAATTCAATGAGAATAAAGTTCACCCATTCCCTTTTGACTTCCTGTTCCTCCCCCCCACCATTGTAACCATTTTCCCTTACCTCTTCTATATGAGATAGTTTACCCCAATTTGTGTCTCCCCATCTTCTCTCATTATATTATTCTCTCACTTCTTAATTTCACCTTTTAAGTATCATCCCTTCCCATTAAACTAGTGCTGTGCCCTCTATCTATGTATATTTGTACATATATATATATATATATGTATATATATATATATACATACACACACATTCACATGTATATTCATTCACAGATATACTCTCCTATATAGACATATATGTGTGTATACACATTTCTATTGCCTTTAATTATTCTCATACTGAGAAAAGTTTCATAAGTTACAATTATCATTGTTCCATGTAGGAATGTAAATAATTTAACTTTGATAAGTTCCTTATGATTTCTTTTCCCTGATTACTTTCTCATAGTTCTCTTGCTTCTTGTATCTGAATGTCAAATTTTCTATTCAATTCTGTTTTTTTATCAAGATTGCTTGAAATCAAGTCCTCTATTCCATTGAATGACCATATTTTCCCCTGGAACATGTTATTCAGTGTTGCTGGTGGGTGATTTTTGTTTTTAATACCAGCTCCTTTGACCTCTGGAATATCATATTCTAAGATCTTTGATACCTCAGTGTAAAAGCTGCCAGATCCTGTGTTATCCTGATTGTGTTTCCACAATATTGAAATTGTTTCTTCCTGGCTTCTTATAATATTTTCTCCTTGTTCTGGGAACTCTGGAACCTGGCTATAATATTCCTAGGATTTTTCTTTTGGGGATCTTTTTCAGGAGGTTATTGGTAGATTTTTTCAACCATGGGAACTTATATTTTTTCATTTGTTTGGATCTGTTTAATAGTATCTTGATTTCTCATATAGTCACTAGCTTCCATTTGCTCCAATCTTATTCTGAAGGAATGATTATATTCAGTGAGCTTTTGAGATTCTTTTTCCATCTGGCAAATTCGGCTTTTTAAGGCATTCTTCTCATTGCCTTTTTGAGCCTCTTTTGTCATTTGAGTTAGTCTATTTTTAAGGTATTATTTCCTTCACTAAGGTTGTTGACTATCATTTCATAATTTTGTTGCATCATTCTCATTTCTCTTCCCAATTTTTCCTCTGAATCTCTTATTTGATTTTCAAAATCCTTTGTAAGCTCCTTTATGGCTTGTAACCAGCTTGTATTTTTCTTGGAAACTTCTGGTGCAGGAGTTCTAACTTCACTGTTTTCCTCCTGTTCCATGCTTTCATCCTTTTTGTCCCCAAAATAGGAGTCTAATGTTGAATTCTTCTTTTTGCTTTGCTTCTCTCATTTACCGATGTTGCCACTCATTTACTTGCCTTTTGGGCTTTTTGCCTCAGTAGGACTCTGTTACCAAACAGGGGAGCTTCATCCCCAATGTTGGGGTATTCTCAGCTACCAAAGGTATTAGTTTGTTGCCCTCTCTGAAGCCTCCTAATGCTCTGCAAGCTAATCACACACCTCAGGACCTCCATCCTAGACTGCAATCCAGATCCAAGCAGGTTAAAGCAAGAGTGATTACCCCTTAGACTGGTTGCTTGGTCCCCCTGCAGTCTGCAGGCCAGTAGCTGAAGCTTCCACATGGCAGAGGCTGCACAGCTGTGGTGCCTCTGTGACTTCTTGCTCCAGGTGATAAAGGCCCACCACACTCCCAACTACTGGATCACAAATCCACACTGCACTGACCTCTCACTTTGTCCTTAGCATCTATTGGTTCATAATTCTGAAAACTGCCACAGATGTTGGTGATCTGAAGTCCCTCCAGCTGGTGGCTGGTCAGGCCCACCCTAGCTCTAAAACATCTGGCTCAAGCGGGGCTGGGCTTGGCTCTCAGAACACCATGCTGGCCACCTGCCGCCAGCCTGCCAGGCTGTCCTCAGAGGGAGGTTAGCTTCTCTGTGTCATTTTGTGGGTTCTGCAGCTGCAAAGATTGTTCAGATTCACCTTTTACATGAATTGGAAGTGGTGCTAGTCGGAGCCAAGAAGAAACCCTGTTTCTACTCTGCCATCTTGACTCTGTTCCCCCTCCCCCCATATTCTTATGTAGTCCAGATAGTAAGTGCTTTTTTAATTTCTAAGCTTTTTCTGGTTCAACATTTTTAATAGACATTTATTAATTTCCTGCTATACACGTGGTTACTAGGCTAGGTGCTGAGGACTTAAGGGCAAAATCAAAACAGAGCCTTGCTTCAAGAAGCTTGTGTTCTGATGGAAGAAAACAACATGTTTATAATGAAAGAAGAGAGATATATTTCTCAGAAGGCAAACGCATGTTTAGATCCCAAACCAAGCATATATTAGTAAAAAAATATTAATGCAGTGAAGAATACAAACTAAATCAGTATTGCAGTTTTTTCAGTGTTCATAAATCCAAGGATTTCAGATAATTTGGAAACCTGCTCACCTGACAGAGTATTGATTTATGTTGGTCAATGTAGAAGACTGGGAGAAAGACTGTGACACATTAGAAATATTTACTGAGTCGTGCCTCTTCTCCCAATATACCAAATTTTATGAATACTGATATCAGTACCTACCCACTTTACTGACATAGGTTAGTATGATGTTAGACTGGATTTACTTTCTCTCTTTCTCACTCAACCAAGCCAGGCTTCTACCCACTAAGTTGAATTACCAAAAATTAGAAATGTGCTAAAATAGAATTGTCTGGCTCTAGAGTCATGACTTCACTTCTTTTGATATTATTGTGTTGAACATTTCAAATCCATACAATAATGTCTTTTGAAGAGTGACTTTTAAATGGTACTTTTTTCAAAAAAGCTTTGAGTCATTAAGATAGTTAGGAAATAGATATTTATTAAATACTCTCTTTATTCCAGGCAACTTTACCACCAGATTACAAATAACACCTTATTTTATCCTCACAAAAATCCTACCAGGAAAAAGGATTACGATCTCCATTTTGAAGTTCAAGAAACTGAGGCAGATAAGATTAAATGACTTCCCAAGGGTTACACTAGAAATGAGTGCCTGCGGTCACATTTTAACCCAAGTTTTCTGACCATAAGCCTTGTGATATATCATCTTTTGCCAATTAGTGCCTGATAACAATTTCATTTGAGACCTACAAAAATCCTGGCATGTAGGTGCTATTATTAGTCAGTCCTATTTTACAAGGAGGAAAAAGATACAGAAACAGATTGTTTAGTCACATGGCTAATGTATGAGGGTAGATTTTACCAGTTCTTGACTTCAGGAGCAATGCTCTATCCACTGTATAACCTAGTACCTTCTGAAAGGTCTTTTTAATTTTCTAAAGGCAATTCATCCTATTCGATTCCTCCTGGTTATTTTTGACACTGAGTCTATTTATGCCATCTGTCCTAGATAGGCATGCAAAAAGATAAGTTCTACATCCTGCCCATACAATGTTATATAATAATCAAGGCAACATAAATTCTCCATTTTCTTTCCCTTTTGTCTCTGGATAGTAAAAAACTGTTCTAATTGGCTACAGACCTCTTCCAGAAGCTTCTGCAATGTCCTTGATTGTAATACAACTAACATACACATCCACAATCAGGAGCGTAACAATAATTGGTATTTAATAAATATTTTGTGGAATTAGTTAAAATTATAGATACTGTTACACATTGCAGACACTATGCCTTACCATTTCCATGAGACAATAACATGGGATTTATTCAAGTTCCCCAGTACTTCAGGGACATGGCCTCATGGGGATTAGGAAATCCATAAAGTCTACCCCCTAGCAGCTGGCAGTAGGGATAACATGAAGAAGTTACAAAGATTCTATCTTCCAGGGAAGTAGACAATGATATTCTTTGTGATCTTCTCATTCAAGCTGATATGAAAAAAATATATAGATCTGAAGAAACTCTATTCAAAAAGCCAACCGCATTGTCCACCTGGGTCAGGGGAGGTGAAGGGAGCAATTTAGGGACCATGTTTTGGATTCACTCAAATTCTAACTACATGAAAGGGCTTTAGAAGTATAACCAGCTGAAATGTCCCAATTCTGACTAATGTCACAAATGCTTTAGATTTAGATTTATCAAGGTGCACTAATAAAAAATAATACACGAGGCCCCAAGATGTATAAACTCTATGATATGCAATGGATAACATAAAAAGAAAAAGCTTAATGTATCTTTTTAATTCCTTTCATGTGTCTGCAAATGGTGGGCACTGAAAATATCAACATTGTAAGTCTCCATAATCTTGTCAGTGAAATGGTCTACTCTCAAAAGGCAATAGAGAAATGAGGTGTAGAGAGGGCACATATCCATGCTGTCTTCCAAAAAGTCATATACTTCATGTCTGAATGATATGAAGAAAGGAATGGGCACTGGACCATTAACTTCAATGGTCTGGACACTCTTAAGAAGAAAATTTCATCTAACAATACCAACCATCACTTTATTTTCAGCATATATTTGTAGAGGGTAGCCGAGACTACCAGGATGTTGCGTGACTAACATCAGGTCACCCAGAAATATTTTGGAGATGGTTCTAGGGTCTATGTCTTTTTGACTTCAAGACCAACATGATGCCTACTTCACCAAAACACCTCCATTAGGTGTTAGATACTCAGTTCTCCTTCACTATCTTATTATGATGTATCTACACACTGATTAGTTCAAATATTTTAAAATTTACTCACAGCATTACCCCATATAGTCTCCTTGAGTTAAAGATTTTCACAATCCATTCCTTATCTCATAAAAATAAGACCACAATCACTTTTGTTTTGGTAACATGATGATGACATGATATGACTTTATATATAATGTGATATGATGATATAATTTTGAGGGGGGGAAATTCTGCTCAATTTATTTAAGACATTTCTCCTCATTTACTGCATAATTATGCAAATATCACTCAATAAAGACATCTTTTTATTCTCAGATTATCTTTCCTGGATGGAAGAAATGTCCAAGTTGAATAAAACTATGGGGAGCCAGGTGACTGAATTCATTCTCATGGGCCTTAAAAACCATCATGAGCTCTGGAGTCCCCTTTTTGTTTGTTTTTGCTCAACTACATGACCACAGCTTTGGGAAACCTGGGTTTAATCATCCTTACTAGTATTGATTCCCATCTTCAAACTCCCATGTATTTCTTTCTCAGGCATCTGGCATATGTTGATCTTGGTTATTCCACAGTCATTGGTCCAAAAATGCTATCCAGTTTCATAGTGGAGAAAAATACAATTTATTTCAATGAATGTGCAACACAATTAGTTTTCTTTAAGATATTTATCCCCAGTGAACTTTTAATCTTGTCAGCCATGGCCTATGATCACTATGTGGCTATCTGTAAGCTTCTCTACATGATCATCATATCAAACAGGGTATGTTGGGTTTTGGTGGCTATCTCTTACCTCTATAATACCATGGTATCCCTACTGATCACAATTAAGATTTTTAATTCATCCTTCTGTGAATCAAATGTTATGAGACATTTCTATTGTGATAGTCTCCCTCTTTTGTACATTATATGCTCGGGTACAAAAGAGATTGAATTAATCATTATGACCTTTTCTGCAATCAATTTAGTTTCTTCACTCTCAGTTGTCCTTGTCTTCTACAACAGCAGTATAATAGGAGATGAAGAGGAAGGAGCACAACTTTGATCCTTTTTTTTCTGGGGAATCAAAATAATCCAAACTGTTTATTACTTATTAAAGGATGCAAAAGGAGACCAAGCAGCGACTCTTTGCTGATGATATGATAATATACTTAGAGAATCCTAGAGAATCAAGTAAAAAAGTACTTGAGACAATAAATAAATTTGGCAAAGTTTTGTAATATTAAAAACACACAAATCCTCGGAATTTCCATATATTTCTAATGAAATCCAATGGCAAGATATAGAAAGAGAAATCCTATCTAAAGTTACTGTAGACATTATAAAATATTTGGGAATCTACCCGCCAAAACAAACCCAGGACCTACATGAACACAACTACAAAACACTTTTCACACAAATAAAGTCAGATCTAACTAACTGAAAAAGCATCAATTGCTTGTGGTTGGGTGGAGCTAATATAATAAAAATGACAGTTTTACCTAAATTAAATTACATATGTAGTGCCATACCAATCAACCTACCAAAATATTGCTTTATAGACATAGAAAAAAAAATAGTAACAAAATTCATTTGGAAGAACAAAACCTCCAGAATATCAAGGGAATTAATGAAGCAAAATGCTAGGGAAGGTGGCCTAGCCATACCAGATTTTAATCTCTATTATAAAACAGCATTCATCAAAACTACTTGGTACTGGCTGAGGAATAGAATAGTGGATCAATAGAATAGAATGGGCTCAAGAAACTCAGCAGTCAATGACTATAGTAACCTATGGTTTGATAGACCCAATGACCCCAGTTTTGAGGATGAGAACTCACTATTTGACAAAAACTGCTGGCAAAACTGGAATATAGTATGGCATAAACTGGGCATAGACCATTATCTAACATCATGTATCAGAATCAAGTCTAAATGGGTACACAATCTCAGTATAAAGGCTTACACTGTAAGCAATCTAGGGAAGCAAGGTATAGTTTACCTGACAGATTTATGGAGAAGGGAAGACTTTAGGACCAAATAAGAGTCAGAGAGCTTTATAAAATGCAAAATGGATAATTTGAAATACATTAAATTGAAAAGTTTCTTTACAAACAAAGCCAATGTAACCAAGATTAAGAGAAAGTGGGAAACTGAGAATTTTTACAGCCAATGTCTCTGATAAAGGCCTCATTTCTAAAATATACGGGGAATTGAGTCAAATCTATTAAAACACAAGTGATTCCACAATTGATAAATGGTCAAAGGATATGAACAGGCAATTTTCAGAGATAGAAATTAAAGATATCTATAAGCATATGAAAAAAGCTCTAAATGACTATTGATTAGAGAAGTGCAAATCAAAACAAGTCTGAGCTACCACATCTCACCAGTCAGATTGGCTAAGATGACAAAACAGGAAAATGACAAATGCTAGAGAGGATGTGTAAAAATTGTAACACTAATGCATTGTTAGTGGAGTTGTGAACTGATACAACCATTCATGAGAACAATCTGGAACTATGTCCAAAGGGCTATAAATAATTGCATACCTTTTGACCCAGTAATACCATTTCTAGGGTTGTATCCCAAAACGATCATAGAAGTGGGAGGAAGACCCATATGTACAAAAATATTTATTGTAGCTCTTTTTGTGGTGGCAAAAAATTTAGAAATTAAAGGGATGCCCTTCAATTAGGGAATAATCAAACAAGTTGTATTGTGGTATATGAATGTAACAGAATACTATTGTGCTATAAGAAAAGAGGAGAAGATGGACTTCATATTTACCTGAAGAGAGTTATAAAAGCTGATGCTGTGTGAAAAGAGCAGAACAAGGAGAAATTTGTACAAAATTACAGACACAACATATGTGTGATGACCACGTTTGATAGACTGGACTCTTCTTAGCAATGCAAGGTTATCAGACAACTCCAAAAGACTCAAGATGGAAAGAGATAAACTAGAAAGAATAGAATTTGAATGCAGACTGAAGCAAATTTGCTACCTGCCTTCTTTCTTTTTCTTGTTTGGTTTTGTTTCCTCTTTCCTATTGTTCATTCCATCCATTACAATCCTTCTTTATAATCTGACTAATGTCTGATGTGAAAGTATTTGTAAATCCTATACCTGATTGCATGCCATCATGAGGGGGAGAGAAAATTTATAACTCAAGGTATTGTGGAACTGAATCTTGTAAACTAAAAGTAAACAAACAAATTAATAAAGACAAAAAAGAATACAAAAGGAGATGGGCAAAAATAAATAACTATGGAAAAATCATAAGAATTTGAACTCAAGGCGGACGCAGGCCGGGAAGACATGGCAGCACGGCGACGCAGTGGATGCAGGCCAGGTAGGCGCTGTGGCGGACGCGGGCTGGGACAGAGCAGCAGCAGCATGGCGGTGCACGGATGCAGGCCGGGAAGGGGCCTGATCAACTCCGAGGGCAAGTCTTCCCACCAACCACAAGATCCACTACCAGGCCTATCACCAAAGGGCTGGGACTGGAAAAAGCAAGGTAAGAAGCAAAGACAGGGGCCCCTATACTGGACAGCAAACACTCCTGGAGCTACCACATCATAGCACAGAAATATTTTTTAAAAAGCCCCTTTCAGGACCTCCAAAGACGAGGATGACAGAGTGAACCCCACTTGCTCCAAACCCCCCCTCTGACCCTGAAAATATAGTAACTATTGTCCAGGGCAAAACCTCTACAGTAAAGGCTTGGGATCCTAGAGGAAGGGCGTGGTTAGGACCCTGCCTCAAAATGGGTAGAAAGCAGACTACAAAGACTCTAGAGTCCTACTATCCTCAGAGGGAGGAACCAACCTCAAAGGGAGACAATGTGGACTCCACACCCACAGCTGAAACTTCAACAGGGAATGGATCTCAAGCACAGAAGGCTCTCCTAGATGAGATCAAAAGGAACTTTGAAAGCAAAATGAGAGAGATAGAAGAGAAAATGAATAATTCTCTCAAAACAAAAATAGCAGAATTTGAAAAGCATTATAATGAAGAAAACATCTCTCTAAAAAGAAAAGTGTATGATATGGAAAAGGAGCTTCAAAAATTAACCAAGGAAAATGATTTGCTAAAAACCAGAATTAAACAAATGGAAACAAATAACTCTATGAGGAACCAAGAAGTAGCCAAGCAAAACAACAAAAATGAAAAATTACAAAAAGAGGTAAAATACCTCAAAGAAAAAATAACTGACCTGGAAAACAGATCCAGGAGAGATAATCTGAGAATTATAGGCCTACCAGAAAATTATGATGAAAAAATGAGCCTGGACAACATTCTCCAAGAGCTCGTTAAGGAAAACTGCCCTGAGATACTTGAACCTGAGGGGAAAACAGAAATCGACAGAATCCACCGGACACCTGCTGTAAGAGATCCCAAACCGAAAAATCTTTGAAATGTTGTGGCCAAACTCCAGAACTACCAGATAAAAGAGAAAATACTTCAAGTGGCCAGAAAGAAACAATTCAAATATCGAGGGTCCACAGTGAGGATTGCACAGGATTTCTCAGCCTCCACACTGAAAGATCAGAGGCAGTGGAATACAATTTTCAGGAAGGCAAAACAGCTTGGATTACAACCAAGGATCACATACCCAGCAAGACTGAGCATATTCTTCCAGGCAAAGAGATGGTCATTCAATGATATAACAGAATTCCAGACCTTCTTGATAAAAAAGCCAGAACTCAATGGAAAATTCAACCTCCAATTACGAGAAGCAACAGTGACTTAGAAAGGTAAACAAGGAGAACATACATCATTTTAGAGGGAAAGAGGGGAGGGAGAGGAGCTTCGCATGAGATCTGTTCCTGTCATGCTTGATGTGAAGAAAAAATAGCATACCTCATTAAGTATAACAATATCCTACGGGTAGTAGGAGGGGGAAAGGGTTACAAAAGGGGGGTGGGAGTGGTTTGTAGAGAGGGAAGTAGTAAGGGGAAAATGGGAGGAAAAGGGAGGGGGGCCAAAAAGGGAACACTGAGGGAGGTGGTGGTCAAAAGGAAAACTATTAAGGGGGGGGGAAGGGAGAAGGGAGGAAAAATATGAACATTAACAGGGGCAGGAATAGGATAAGGGGAAAGAAACAGATAACAATCATAACTGTAAATGTGAATGGAATGAACTCTCCTATAAAACAGAGATGGATAGCAGAATGGATTAGAAATCATAATCCTACAATATGCTGTTTACAAGAAACACATCTGAAACAGAGGGATACAGAAAAGGTAAAGGTAAAAGGTTGGAGTAAAATATATCATGCCTCAGCTAAAGTAAAAAAAAGCAGGGGTAGCAATCCTTATCTCAGATAAAGCAAATGCAAAAATTGACCTAATTAAAAGAGATAAGGAAGGAAACTATATCCTGTTAAAAGGCACCATCAAGAATGAAGCAATATCACTACTTAACATATATGCACCAAGTGGTGTAGCTTCCAAATTCCTAGAGGTGAAGGTAAAGGAATTAGAGGAAGAAATAGATAGCAAAACTATACTAGTGGGAGACCTTAATCTCCCCCTATCTGAACTTGATAAATCCAACCTCAAAATAAACAAGAAAGAAGTTAAGGAGGTGAACAGGATTTTAGAGAGGATAGGTATGATAGATCTCTGGAGAAAACTGAATGGGTATAAAAAGTAATATACTTTCTTCTCAGCAGTTCATGGCACATACTCAAAAATTGACCATGTTCTAGGGCATAAAAACCTCACAATTCTATGCAGTAAGGCATAAATATTAAACGCATCATTCTCATATCATGATGCAATAAAAATTATATGCAATAAAGGGCCAGGGAAAGACAGACTAAAAACTAACTGGAAATTAAACAATTTAATCCTAAAGAATGAGTGGGTCAAACAAGAAATTATAGAAACAATCAGTAATTTCATTCAAGAGAATGATAATAATGAGACAACATACCAAAATCTGTGGGATGCATTAAAGGCAGTTCTTAGGGGAAGTTTTATATCCCTGAGTGCATACGTGATTAAATTAGAGAAAAGGAAGCTCAACTAATTGGGCATGCAATTAAAAAACATAGAAAAAGAACAAATTCAAAATCCTCAATTAAATACTAAACTAGAAATATTGAAGACTAAAGGAGAGACTAATAAAATCGAAATTAAGAAAACTATTGAACTAATAAATAAAACCAAGAGCTGGTTTTATGAAAAAACCAACAAAATTGATAGACCCTTAGTCAATATGATAAAAAAAAGAAAGAAAAAACCAAATTATGAGTATCAAAAATGAAAAGGGTGAATCTACCTCTAATGAAGAGGAAATCAAAACAATAATTAGGAATTATTTTTCCCAATTGTATGCACATAAATTTGACAATCTTAGGGAAATGGATGAGTATTTAGAAACATACAAGTTGCCCAGATTAACTGAAGAAGAAGTAAATTACTTAAATAATCCCATCTCAGAAAAAGAAATTGAACAAGCCATCAGTCACCTCCCTAGGAAAAAATCTCCAGGGCCAGATGGATTCACTAGTGAATTCTATCAAACATTTAAAGAACAATTGATTCCAATACTCTACAAATTATTTGGGAAAATCATTGAAGGAGTCCTACCAAATTCTTTTTATGACACAAATATGGTACTGATACCTAAATCAGGAAGAGATAAAACAGAGAAAGAAAATTATAGACCAATCTCCCTCATGAATATAGATGCAAAAATTCTAAATAAAATACAAGCCAAAAGACTACAGCAACTTATCTCAAGAATAATACACTTTGATCAGGTAGGATTTAGTCCAGGAATGCAAGGATGGTTTAATATTAGGAAAACCATCAGTATAATTGAGCATATCAACAATAAAACTAGCAGAAACCACATGATCATCTCAATAGATGCAGAAAAGGCTTTTGACAAAATACAACATCCATTCCTATTAAAAACATTAGAAAGTATAGGAATAAATCGAGCCTTCCTTAAAATAATAGGTAGCATCTATTTAAAGCCATCAGCAAGTATTATATGCAATGGGGAGAAGCTGGAAGCATTTCCCATAAGATCAGGGGTGAAACAAGGGTGTCCACTATCACCCCTCTTATTCAATCTGGTACTAGAAATGTTAGCAGTAGCAATTAGAGAAGAAAAAGAAATCAAAGGAATCAAGTTAGGCAAAGAAGAGACCAAGCTATCACTCTTCACAGATGATATGATGATATACTTAGAGAATCCTAGAGAATCAAGTAAAAAACTGCTTGAGACAATAAATAAATTTGGCAAAGTTGCAGGATATAAAATAAACCCACATAAATCCTCGGCATTCCTATATATTTCCAATGAAATTCAACAGCAAGAAGTAGAAAGAGAAATCCCATTTAAAGTTACTGTAGACATTATAAAATATTTGGGAATCTACCTGCCAAAACAAACCCAGGACCTGTATGATCATAACTACAAAACACTTTTCACACAAATAAAGTCAGATCTAACTAATTGGAAAAATATCAATTGCTCATGGCTGGGTCGAGCTAATATAATAAAAATGACAATTTTACCTAAATTAAATTATATATTTAGTGCCATACCAATTAATTTACCAAAAAACTACTTTATAGAGTTAGAAAAAATAGTAACAAAATTCATCTGGAAGAATAAACGGTCCAGAATATCAAGGGAATTAATGAAAAAAAAAATGCTAGGGAAGGTGGACTAGCCTTTGCCAGATTTTAATCTGTACTATAAAGCAGCAGTAATCAAAACTACCTGTTACTGGCTTAGAAATAGAGAAGTGGATGAATGGAATAGATTAGGCACATGAGATTCAGAATTCAACGACTAATGTAATGTATTGTTTGATAAACCCCCAGACCCTGTTTTTTTGGGATAAGAACTCACTGTTTGACAAAAACTGCTTGGAAAACTGGAATATAGTATGGCAGAAACTGGACATAGACCATTATCTAACACCATATACCAAAATCAAGTCTAAATGGGTTCATGATCTAGGTATAAAGGTTGATACTGTAAGCAGTCTGCTAAAACAAGGAATAGTTTACCTATCAGACTTGTGGAGAGGGAATGACTTTATGATGAAACAGGAATTACAGAACATTATAAAATTTAAAATGGATAATTTTGACTACATGAAATTGAAAAGTTTCTGTACAAATAAAGCCAATGTAACCAAGATTAAGAGGGAGGTGGGAAATTGGGAAAGAATCTTTACAACCTATGTCTCTGACAAAGGACTCATCTCTAAAATATACAGAGAATTTAGTCAAATGTATAAGAATACAAGTCATTCCCCAATTGATATATGGTCAAAGGATATGAACAGGCAGTTTTCAGAGAAAGAAATTAAAGCTATCTATAAGCACATGAAGAAATGCTCTAATTCACTATTGATTAGAGAAATGCAAATCAAAACAACTCTGAGGTACCACATCTCACCAGTCAGATTGGCTAAGATGACAAAACAGGAAAATGACAAATGCTAGAGAGGATGTGGGCAAACTGGAACACTAATCCATTGTTGGTGGAGTTGTGAACTGATCCAGCCTTTCTGGAGAGCAATCTGGAATTATGCCCAAAGGGCTATAAATACTTTCATACCCTTTGATCCAGCAATACCAATCCTAGGGTTATATCCCAAAGAGATTATAGAAATCAGAGAAAGACCCATATGTACAAAAATGTTTATAGCAGCTCTTTTTGTTGTGGCAAAGAATTGGAAATTAAAGGGGTGCCCATCAATTGGGGAATGGCTGAACAAGTTG
>NW_027185804.1:42041259-42062742 GCF_028583685.1 Petaurus breviceps papuanus
GAAAGTGACCAAATGTTCAAATTATCTAATATTGAGGTCATTTCACAAGGTATCATTGAAGAATCCAACAAACAAGGAATAAGGCATATATTATTTACTTTCTCATTGAAATAAATATTTGGTGGATGTACAAATAAATATCTGTGATTTTAGTACTTATATGCTTTAGAGAACAACATATTTATAACAGAGTTGGCTTTTGAATCAGAATACCTCAGCTCATATCATGTGTCTTACATGGAAACACCAAGTGGCATTTGTAATGAACCTCTTAATGCCTTTGTCGACTCCAGAGGACTATTTTATTGTTTATAGTTTACTTACTGATTTGGGACTGTGGATTTTTTTCAATTCCCACATTATGAAATCCCTGTACTATTAAAGTGAAAGTTCTAGATTACAGTAACTTTCTCCTAAACACATGTAAGAATATGTACACACACACACACACACACACACACACACACAAACACACCTTTTTTTTATTTTACAAGATATGAGAAAAAACTAAATACAGTTTGGGGTAAAATTTAAAGAAATATAATTTTATGCCCTTTGACATGCATCAGCTATTATTTCTCATCACCCTTAAAATTATTTGGAATAAATCCTACTTCAGTATTTCTGATACAATTAAATGTAAACATTAAGGTGAGTTCCAAAATTGAGGAGATACAGATTGTTTTAAGCATGACAGTAGGTATGCACTGAAGCAGTTATATATATATATATATATATATATATATATATATTTACATAAAATATAAACTAATATTTAATATATAAAATCATCAGATAGCAAATGGCAGAGCTCATTATTGCCACCTGTGTCATCTCTGCTTTATCCTCTCATAGAATAATATTCATGGCGTCCCAAATGCATCCACAGGAAGGAAAACATAAGCGCCAGGAAAGATAATTTCTCCCCCTTAAAGCTTTTAAGAAATTTGAATAACCAAGATGAATGGAAAAATATTCAAGGACCCTTAAGGGATCTAGAGTAAAAATATTTGGACAGATTAAAAAGTCCTATCTTCTGGAAAGTGAGATTCATGATGCAATAGTTTGTTATATAATATATATATTATATATATAATATATAATATAATATTAATATAATATATATTATATTATATAATAATAATATAATATATAATATATATAATATATATATATAATAATATAATATATAATGTGTGATGTTGGTAGAGATGATCATAGTTATGGTGGTATATTTTTTAACAAATTATATTAGAGATAAAAAGCTGACATCAAAATATTTTGTAGATACTGATACTAGAAATATTCCCTGAGGAGATGACGTGAAACTTTAATTCTTTCAAAGTGCTTCTGTTCTTGAGGGATTATGTCTCATGGGCATCCAAGAAGGCCATAATTTCTCATCAGTGCAGGCGATATCAGGGGCAACATAAATGAGATGCTGCAAATTCACTACAGGTGAGACTATTTCTGCCCTTTCTTTTCATTTACTGTAGTTGAGTTCAAAAGATGATAACATTTAGTAATCCCTCGGTTAAGGTCTAGGCGTCTCCAACAGGTTCCTGTGACTCCAGCTGAAAAGCAATTTTCCGGGCAACTTCACTACAGATGTGAGTGAGAGGTGAGGCTTTTGAAGGCTAAATCAATATAACCATTTCTGGATTGCTAGGCTATCATACAAGCACCCCCAGTTAATAAGGTAGAGCTGTATTCTAATTATGAAAATTGTCAGGGCAAGTTAGCAGTTATACTGTGCCATTCCTTCATGTCAAATTTAATATAACAAATATTCTCCCCGCTCAGACATGTTGGTATTAGATCAAATCGATAACATTTTTTGGCAGTCTCAATTTAGGGCCAAAATATTCGTGTCACTTTGGTGAACATGAAGGTTTATAAATATTGATACCAATGCTGATTTTGTCCATTTGACCTGATCATGGCAGAAGCAACCATGACTTGACAAATTGAGGAAACTGATATTTGATGATTGAGGAAATATGATATAATAATAGAGTGCTAGGTCTCCAGTTAGGACTATCTAAGTTGAAATCCATTCTCAGTCACTATCTAGCTGAATGACACTGACCCAGTCGGTAAACCATTCTCTGCCTCAGTTTCCTCAAATGTAAAATGGGAAGAGCAGCTACCTCTCAGTATGGTTTTGAAAAAGCAATGGGGTAATATTTGTAAAAGTCTTAGCACAGTGGCTAGAATTTAATAAATGCTATGGAAGTCCCAGCTAATTATTATTTTTTTCATTATTATCATCAAATTGAAATCATATTTTTCATTTGGGAAAGATTTTTTTTTATTTTTTACTCCATAGATTTTGCACAAACATACTTTTGCAATACTGGATATTGGCAAATTAACTGAATTCTCATAATATATATTGTAATATGGGAAGAGTAGCTCACTATAAAGTAGCCCAGAAATCAAATAATATATGCCCTTGTAACACGTATGAGAATAGGAATGAAATTCTGATGAGACATCCCCCTAAGCTGAACTTGTTCTGGCTCTCAAACTCAGATATCACTTAAGGTTTATAAAAAGAACACTAAAAGCAATGTCCACATCATTTTATTTGCACTGGAACAATATATCAATGATATTCATTTCCCTTCTGCCTTCCCTTAAGTTAGAGAGAATTATATGGTGCATTCACTGCAGAATGGTAATGGTCTATCTTTGCATCATTTGGGCTAGTAACAATTTCAGAGTAGGAATTTTCCTGGTTTATATAATATTTATGGTGAATTTACAATTTCTAGACATAGATAAAAGGCCATAATTCCACAAGTTTAACTTTTTTTGTAGAAATTAGATGGAGATACATATGCATTGAACAGCCCCCAAGCATTAAAATAGCTTTGTATTTAATTTTTTGGTTTGAAATACTATCTTTTTTTGAACAAGGTGAAAACATCAAATTTTCATTTCCCTACTCTTTTAAAGGCTACTTAGTTTCTACACGGTATGACTTCCCTTCTACTTTGAAAATAACAGAGGTTATAGGTGACCATAGTTGATGGGGTTTTACTATAGTGGTATATTCGAAAGAGATCTGCCTCATGTCTCAGGTGACATGTTTGACTCTTGTTAATGTCTAGCCAGCTCACAAAACTATTTCCTTGACTCTTTCCACACCCCTCACCGCCTGTGAGTCAAATTTATAAGAATACAAGTCATTCCCCAATTGATAAATGGTCAAAGGATACGAACAGGCAGTTTTCAGAGAAAGAAATTAAAGCTATCTATAAGCACATGAAGAAATGCTCTAATTCACTATTGATTAGAGAAATGCAAATCAAAACAACTCTGAGGTACCACATCTCACCAGTCAGATTGGCTAAGATGACAAAACAGGAAAATGACAAATGCTGGAGAGGATGTGGGCAAACTGGAACACTAATGCATTTTGGTGGAGTTGTGAACTGATCCAGCCTTTTTGGAGAGCAATCTGGAACTATGCCCAAAGGGCTATAAATACTTTCATACCCTTTGATCCAGCAATATCACTCCTAGGGTTATATCCCAAAGAGATCATAGAAATGGGAGAAAGACCCATATGTACAAAAATGTTTATAGCAGCTCTTTTTGTTGTGGCAAAGAAGTGGAAATTAAAGGGGTGTCCATCAATTGGGGAATAGCTGAACAAGTTGTGGTATATGCATGTTATGGAATATTATTGCACTATAAGAAACGGGGAGCAGGCGGTCTTCATATTTACCTAGAGAGGCTTAAAAGAACTGATGCTGAGTGAGAAGAGTAGAACCAGGAGGAATTTGTACACAATTACAGACACAACATATGTGTGATGACCAACTTTGACAGACTGGACTCTTCTCAACAATGCAGGGATATAAGTCAATCCCAAAAGATGCATGATGGAGAGAAAAACATGCATCCAGAGAAAGAACTAAATTTATATCCAGGTGGAAGCAAAATACCTGATCTTTTTCGTTCTCTTATTTGATTTTATGTCCTCTTTACTATTTTTCATTCCAGCTGGTACAATCCATCCTTATAACCTGACCATTGTATAATGTGAAAGTATTTACAGATCCTATACTTGATTATAAGACGCCATGGGGGGGAAAGGAGGGAGGGGGACAAAATGTGAAATTCAAGGAATTGTGGAATTGAATCCTGTAAACTTAAAGAAAACAAACAAATTAATAAATTAAAGAATTAAATTAAAAAAAACATTAAATGAGAATAACAGAGGTTATAGGTGACCATGGCTGATGGGGTTTTACTATAGTGGTATATTCGAAAGAGATCTGCCTCATGTCTCAGGTGACATGTTTGACTCTTGTTAATGTCTAGCCAGCTCACAAAACTATTTCCTTGACTCTTTCCACACCCCTCACCCCATCTATATAATAATATTCCATTATGAATAATTAATAATATAGAACTTGAAAAGGTCTAGATGAAAGCTAGATCACAGATGCCTTCAAGTTACTACTAAAACCCACGAGAAAATCAGGATTTATTGGTGTTAACATTTGGTAATTTTGTCATGTCCTTCATGCTGTGCTCCAATATTAACTGGCTAGGTAACAAGACAGCTTATGCAAGTGCTTTGAAAGTTGGAGAATGTGTTTTATATGTCCTAACTTATTATAAATTTCATCACCAGAGCCTCCTGTATCTGGAAACAGCAGACCAATACATTAAAAAATTGTCATTCAGTACTACTGAAACCTATTGAGTTTATATATCATCTCTGACAGATGTCCAAAAGGATGAAGTTTAAAATATCATTCCATAGAATACAGATGGGTATATTACAGAGTACTAGTTTTCCTCAGTAACTTATTATTGCACTAGAATTTGGAAAGTTGCCAAAACCAGTTTTGTGCTGTTTTTTTATCCTATCCCATCTACTTATTCTACTATATTCATGGAAGGAGGGGTTCCTGCACATCACTACTCTGAGATGTGAGGGGAAAGTGTAGTTCGCCTTATCCATTGCATCTACATATACCAAAGTTATGATATGTGATGCAAGTTCAGGATTCTTAAGTCCTTTATTTTTTTTTTCACATTAGGTTGCCTTGATGGAATTCATGGACCAACAAAATGGAACTTTAACCACCTCCGTGACTGAATTCATTCTCATGGGAGTCACAGAGCGCCCAGAGCTACAAGCCCCACTCTTTTGTGTATTTCTGCTCATCTACTTGGTCACAGTGGTGGGGAATTTGGGCATGATCATTCTAACAAAGATTGATTCTCACCTACAAACCCCAATGTACTTTTTCCTCAGACACCTGGCATTTACTGATCTTGGTTATTCCACTGTCATTGGTCCCAAAATGCTCGTCAAATTTTTAGTAGAGAAAAATACCATTTCTTATAATTGGTGTGCAACCCAGCTAGCTTCCTTTGAGGTTTTCATTATCAGTGAACTTTTCATCCTGTCTGCCATGGCTTATGATCGCTATGTGGCTATTTGTAAGCCCCTCCTCTACACAGTTATCATGTCAGACACTGTGTGCTTGGTCCTGGTTGCCATCCCTTACCTCTATAGCATCTTTGTGGCATTGCTGGTCACAGTTAAGATTTTTATTTTGCCCTTTTGCAGATCCAAAATCATTAGGCATTTCTATTGTGATGGTCTTCCCTTGCTGTCCATTGTGTGCTCGGACACAAGTGAAATAGAATTAATTTTTCTGATCTTTTCTGCTTTAAATTTGCTTTCTTCTCTCTCAATTGTCCTTGTTTCATATATGCTCATTCTTGTAGCCATCCTCAGAATGAATTCTGCTGAGGGCAGATACAAAGCCTTCTCTACCTGTGGCTCCCATCTCACTGTGGTGATTGTGTTCTATGGGACCCTTCTCTTCATGTATTTGCAGCCCAACTCTAGCCACTCCTTTGAGACAGACAAGATGGCCTCTGTGTTTTATACCTTGGTCATCCCCATGCTTAACCCTTTGATCTACAGTTTGAGGAACAAGGAGGTAAAAGGTGCTCTGAAAAGAGCCCTAGAAAATCAATGCAAATTTCACATTTAATGTGCATTAATTCCAATAAATTATCAGAGGTCAATAATTCTGCTTTCTCCTATGTCAATTTCTTCAGTTCTTTTTTTTCTTAATGGAAAAATCTTTCTACTTTCTCATCCTTGCTTCAAGAAATTAAACAATTCCTTGTTATTATCAATTTTAAATTGACATTTTGGTGAGTTTAGTAAGATATTAGACATCTTCTAGGGAATCTGATTGATCATTGAGAATGGAGAGTTTGATGTAATGGTTTATTAGGAATAGCTTTCTTGACCAAGTAGTTACAAAATTCCCTGGTAGATACTGTTCCTACTCACTATTAATTTTTAGTTCATCACCTATGAGGTTGCAAAATTTACACCTAAAATGAATCTCTTCATAGGTCATCATACTTGGAGAAATGGAGTGATTCTTATGCAATTAGGGTGCTTATTTATTCCACTTTTTATCCTCTTCACCTTTGCCAGGTTATGCAATTTCTCTGACCCTTAATGTCGTGAAGAATGAGCCTATTTCAACCTTATCTCTATAATTGTATGTTGTAATTCAAACTATTTCCAGCATAGAGAGATAGAAATGCATTCAGAAGGTAAGAAAATTAATGAAATCTCATTCCTCTAAGAATGATTTTTTCTCAGTGGGGTCTTTATTCTTTACTGTTTTTTTAATTTCTAGAACATTAAGATAGATTCAGATGTAAATAGTCTTATAGTTATATTTTCAATCTTAAAATAATGAATTCAATTTTGCACTATCTATACTTTTTAGATCTATTGTGTTTTTTTTTTTCTTTTTTCCTTTTTGGAGGGGGAAGGTAGGGCAATTGGGATTAATTGACTTGCCCAAAATCACATGGCTAGTTTTATAGTAAGTGTCTGAGGCTGGATTTAAACTCAGGTCCTCCTGATTTCAGTGCTGGTGCTCTATTCACTGCACCACCGAGATGCCCCAATTTTGCACTATCTTTCTCCTCCATTCAATTAACATTACTTTTCTAGTGAAACACATGATGTGAATAAGTATATTTTTGACTGTCTGTATAGTTAAATCCTTCAATGTAAGTTTCCTGAGGATGGTGACCATGCCTTTTCTTGGTATTATTCTGGAACAGTGCTCTGTATGTTATGCATTATCACAGTTATTTTATGTGGTAAGTTATTATTTAATTTAATTTTAATATTATTTTAAATTATTTATTATTACTTATTATTTTTGATAGTAAAGTAATTCCCCTCTTTCTCAAAGTGTCATGCACATAAATCTCTATTTAAATATTTCATCTCTGCTGAGACCATGTGAGTAGGAAAAGTGTTGCTTTTGTTGTTGTCATTTGTTCTTTGCATCCATGGATCATAACTAAGTGCTTTACACAAAGCAAGTGTTTAATAAATAGTTCTTGAATAAAAATCGCATGGACAGAATCAGCTTCGTTGTAAATGTAGCAGATCATATTCACTTTTCAGTATTTGGCTTTATTCTTCATTCAATCCACTTTCAGGGATGAGAGTGATCTTTTTTTTTGTTCCTTCTCAAAAGACTAATTGTAGAGATGACAAATTTCCTTTGCATTGCTTGAAAAGTTACAGCTTTTGAAAGAGTAAGTTGGCTTTTTGTCTACAACAGAAGCCTGTTGGATTGGATGTGGGAAGTGCACTTCTTTAAAATTCTTCAGATAGAGAAATATCTCTGAATAAACTTCCAAATTGTTAAGCTATATATTTCCAACAACAGTCTCTTTGTTATTACCATATATGTCTTATCTTAAATTTGATACATCTGCCCTAGGTCATTTTTCCTCAGAAATCTGGAAGGCATGAACTGCTTTCTCTTTGTGGCTGTCCCTGAATTACCTTTTGTATCACATCAGTTAAAATGGATTTTAAAGTGATCCCTCAGTCATTATTTAAAGATTTCTAGTTGAGGTGACTCCAGTATTTGCTGAGATATCTCATTCCTCTTTGGGATAAAATCTTCGGTAGTTTTTCTGAAGGTTACATCTGCCTCTTTTCAACTTCTGTTCGTTGATCTTCATGACATGAACTCAAAGGTCATCGCCATCCTCATTTGTTCGGCTTATCAAAATTGTTTCTGAAATATGGTAACCTAAATGGGAAGTGAATTGAATAAACATTTATATTACATCTACTATGACCTATGCACTGTACTAAGAAATCCTATTTTGCATTTTATGCAAATATATCACTTTATCATCACAATATTCCCATTTTACAATTAAGGAAACTGAGGCAAAGACATATTAAATGACATGCCCAGGGTCATGCAATTAATACATTTCTGAGGCCGAATTTGAGCTCAGGTCCTCTTGACTCCAGGATTACCACTCTATCCACTGTGATAACTACCTGCTTCTAATATTCTTGGACTATATTCTATCATGGAAAATGACTCATACTTTAAAAATTTGATGCTATTCTCTATATATATGAGAAATGGGGCTTTTATCAGAGAAACTTGCTATAAATTATTTTGCCCTAGTTCTGCTTTCCTTCTAATCTTGGCTACATTGATTTTATTTGTGAGAAAAATAATTTCATGCAATAAAAATTATTCATTTTATATCCTGTAATGCTCACTATCTTTAGTTTGGTCAAAAATTCTTCACTCATCCATAGATTTGACAGGTGAAATATCCCAGATTCCTCTAATTTATTTATAATTTCACCCCTTACATCTAAATAATGTATCCATTTTGACCACACACACACACAAATGTGTGTGTGTGCCTTCAAGTGATGGTCTATACCTCGTTTCTTACAAATTGCTTTTCCCTTTTCCCAGCAATCTTATCCCATAATCTTGGATCTTTGAGTTTGTCAAACACTTACTAGCTTACTATGGTCATTTACTTCTCTGTAGTGTATACATAATCAATTTCTCTCATCCACTCTTCTATTTCTTACCAAGGACCAGATTATTTTTGTGATTACCACTTTGTAATACAGTTTGAGATCCAGCACAGCTAAAGCATCATCCTTTACATTTTTATTGGTTCCCTTGACATTCTTGATCTTTTGATCTTTTGGATAAATTTTGTTATCATTTTTCTAGCTGTGCATTTTTTTTTGGTAATTTGATTGGTATGGCACTGAATAAGTAAGTTAATTAGGTATAATTATCATTTTTAATTTATCAGTTCAGCCTACCCATGAAAAATTAATATTTCTCCAATTGTTCAGATGACATTTATAATATGCATACATATATGTTGTGTAAAATTATATTTGATACATCAAATATTAAGATAACAAGATGTGAGAGTTTCTTTTTCTATGTCTTGGTGTCTTTGACTTAGCCATATGAGTATTATGATCGTCTTCTTCATGATGTGCCCCAGAAGGAAAGTAGAAGCCTTATTTGATCCTAACAAAATTCTCTGGAGGAGATTTTATTATGGCCTCCACTTCTGAAGTAGAGAAAGCTCAGATGGACAGATGCTATGTGATTTACCCAGGGTAACAGTGTTTGTAATAATAGTAGTTATTCTAGGAAGTTCTTGCCTCTAGGTCTTATTTCCACATAAACCCCAACAAATTTCCATAGCAAGTCATAAACCTGACATGTATTAAGATGAGATGAACAACTTAAAGGAATTTGATGGAAATAAATGTAAAATCATACATTTGATTTGAATTAAAAATAAAAGCTTTATAAGTGAACAAAAGGAGGCAACATTTTTCCTAAGTCTTCCTTAATATAAGATCATTTCTCAGTCATTGTGCTTCCTGATGATAAATTTAATTTCTTTCTCACCAGACTGCAGGAGATATGTACTATTATAGATCCCATTTTATGTGGAGGAAAAAAGCAGATGGGAAATACGTTATTTACTAAAGGTCACATAATTAGTATTTGAGGCTAGAACTGAACTCAGCTTTTCCTGACTGTAGACTGAGTGCTCTAAAGCCATTTCAATATCTACTTCCCTCTAGAAATCTTTGGAATTCCTTAAAGACAAATCCAATCTGGCCTGCTCACCTTCTCCTAATTCTTTCTGGGTTCAAAATTGAATCCATTTGCATATCATCTGTCCAAGATATACATAAAAAGGCAAGTTTTCATATTGTTGATTTAACTTTTGTAGCGGCAAGCATCCCAGCATCCGCAGGGTGGCTGCCAACACAGGTCCTTGGATCTGCTTTGCTAAAGGAAAGCAACTCAAAATGGGTTAACATGCTTACTTTAATTGATCAAACATATATTGTTTACCTAGTTCAGGGGAAAAAGGTCAGCACCCCGAACTTTAGAGTACACAGACAGAATTATCAAGACAGAGAAACAGATCAAGCAGACATGTTTCCAAACTGTCCAATCATTACATCCATGCCAAATCACAGTTACCATCAACATCTGGGTTTTTCAAAGCCTGGGGGCCCTCAGCGGCTTCCCAGAGTCTCATCTGATCAAATCACACAACATTTCTCAAAGTGAGTCCCAAAACAAAGCCTCACAACAGAGTTAATATAGCCTTCTCCTGGCTCAGAGAATGTAACAACCTTCTTGACCCCCTGCCCAATCACAAAGTATCTCCTGAGAAACAAGGCTCCCACCACAGGCTCCAGGTGCACTTAAGCCTAAGGGCCAGGAAGATCTTAAAAAGTTACATTCCCATTACATCTCTATACCACAATTTGCACAGTAGTTACTCATCTGTTTGGTATATGAGTAAAAATAATATTGATTGGTGATAGCATCTCTCAAAATTCTCTGACTGTCCTTGGGCTTGATGCCACCAGAATACATCACCCATTTACAGGAGCTTGCCATTTGGTAAATATTTTTAAAATATCTCATGGAATTAGCAAAAACTATAAAGACTTTTACACATTAGTGACACTAGAGCTAGGTAATTTATATGAGAAAATAGTATAAACTATATTAAAATTCTGCAGAATATGGCCTCATGGGGACTAAGAAACCCATAATGTCTCGGTCCAATAGTTGTCAATAGTAAAATTATGAACAAGATATAAAACATATTAACTTCCTGATGAGTAGATACTATTCTTGGTTTATTATCTTCTCTGGAAAGCAGGTGTCAAAAAATCTGACAGGACCCAAGCAGATCAATTCCAAAAACCAAGCATTTTCCACATGATAGGGGTAAATGGAACAATTTAGGGGTCATGTTAATTCACCATAAGTGAAGTTTTGTGAAATATTTCTATGAAAGAAAGTAGATAACAGGCCCTAGCTCTGCTACATGTCATTGATGTTATGTTGTTTGTTTGTTTGTTTTCTGCAAAGAAATAAAAGAGCTTTTGTCAAGGGACACTGATCAACAATAATATAACAACAATATAATTTAACAATAATATAACAACAATGATATATGAAAACCCAGAGATCTTTGAGATTTATGTCATGCGATTGGACCTTTTTAAAATAACAAGCTTATTTTCTTAAAGTCTCTTCATATTTCAGAGAAAGGCAGTCACACACACAATTATGCAGGTTATTCTATCCCCTTTCTTGTTCATAAAGTCTCTTAATTTACTATTAATTTATTTTAAAAATAATAAATTTTCTTTTAGTCACAGGATATTAATGTGATGTGATGTGATACAGTATAAATACATTCAATATTAGTGGGAAAGTTCCTGTTCATCTTATCTTTTTTATTTTATTTTATTTAAAGCAATTGGGGTTAAGTAACTTGCTCAAGATTACACTGCCTGTTATTTCTGGGTGTGGTGCTAAGCATCTGAGCCTAGATTTGATCCCCAGATCATTCCGACACTGGAGCTGGTGCTCTTACTCGCTGTGCTACCTGACTGCCCCCTGTTCATCTTATCTTAACCCTTTCTATTCTACAGTAACCTAATTGACTAGACAAACACTATACAAAGAAGGCATCTACTTTTAATTCCCATATTATCTTCCTTAGATAGAGGGGGTGATTCAGCAGAATGAAACCACCAGAAGTTAGGTGACTGAATTCTTTTTCATGGGCATCACAAATCATTCTGATCTTTGGGATGCCCACTTTGGGGTATTTGTCCTCAACTACACTATCACAGTTCTGGGGAACTTGGGCATATTAATCAGTGTTGATTTCGATTTCTAAATCCCCATGTATTTTTTTTTTCTTAAGAATCTGGCATTTATTGATCTTGGTTATTCCAAAGTAGTTGGTCCAAAAATCCTGATAAGTTTCAGAGTTCCTCCTTTTTTACCCCAGGAAAAATTCCCACCCCAGGAAGAGGACATGTTCTGCATTAGTCTTGAGAAATTAATTCTGTATTAGTGAGCATTACAGCCTCTCCTAGTATTTACTTCAATGAGAATGGACTTGGGTAAGAGTGGTGATCAGATGATCAAAGTAGAAAATTGAAGACTTTGACTTATACAGTATTAAATGAAATCATTAAAAGGGAAGGAACTGTGGAATGGACTAGTGATTGGTTGTGGAACATCTTAAAACATGAAATGTTAAAAATTATTTTTCCAGTATTGTGTACTTTTCATGAAAAGTATTGCACCCAAATTGTGCAACATGTGATTTCCCTTGACTTGATTAGAAAACTGAATTATTTTATTAACAGTCTAATTATTACATTATTTGAAAACAGGAACTTTTCATAATGACTTGGCTTATTCCCCAAACTTACTTTCATTTCTACTGAAATAAAAGTAGCTGACACCTGCTTCTCCCTACAACAACCCATCTGCAGCTACCTTCACACCCTATGAGTAAAAATATTCTCAGAGGCCAATGTCTAAATATCTTTGCAATGTTTAATTAATGCTAGGGTAAGGTTTTGTTTGGTTTTGTTTGAATTATCTAATGTTTCTGCATAAATAGATAATTTTGGAGTAGGAAAAAAATGATAAACTGATTTCATTATATGTATTTTAAGAGGGATCTAAGAATTTTAGTGGAAGAAGGGTGAAAAATGGCAGACAAAAATATAGGTAGCTAATTAACATAATTCAAGTTTAACAATAGTTTCTCACCATTTTACAAAAGAGAAAGCCAGGGTTCAATGAGATAAGGTAGCCAGATCACTTAAACCATAAGTGTTGGAGACAAGATTTGGCGGAGGTTTTCCTTAATATAAGTCTAGCCCCCTATCTGTGATCCCTTATACTAGGCTGCCGCTTGACTTGTGGTCCTACTCTTATTTAGTGTAACCATTGTAAGCATCTTCCAAGTAAATGATCAGCTTATTAAGGAAGATTCTGGCAACAACCTTACCAGTGGTGACTGAAAAACCCCTCTGAGATTGTCACAGAATATCCTATTTCTCTTTCTTTTATAGAGGTGGACAATGGAGGCATACTTGAACTCCAAGGATATAATTTCCTCTTGACAGACAAACTGGAAGATTCCAGTAAACTTTTCTTTAAGCAGTAGACCATCTGCCTTGTAAAATGGAAAAATCTGGAATGGAATCAGCACCAGGGGTTGTGTGGGAGTTCAAGGATATGAAGTGAAAGTGGGGAATAATATGTAGCACTTAGGATAGAATGGCAGGATGTCTTCATTTCATCGTATCTGCTTCCCAAATTTGAGATGATATACCACGATATGAGAACTCTACACTTGGAAAAACCATGAGTGGCACAGTCCCAAAATGTGAGATATACTGGGAATCACAGGCAGAAACGATATATTAAAAGAAGAATTCTAGGGGAAGAAGATGAAGGAGGAGGAAGAGGAGGAGGAGGAGAAAATAAATAGGCCATAGACAAAGAAAATATCATTGAAAAACAAAGATGTCAGTATCAGTCAAGGATTGAGATACCACACAGAAAAGGAAATGGGTCATTCCTATGTGGTGTCTACCACTTCCAAAAGCATCATATACATAAGATGCACATGTTTGTAGTAAGACAAAAACATTAGGCACAAAATAATCAGTTATAGAATTGTAGCTATATATTTGGACAATTAAATTGACATTCTAAACTCAAAAGTCAATGATAAGAACACATTTTAAAAACCAATGCCTGTATAATACCAGTAGAAAAAATGTTATACAAAAAATTCATACAATATTGAATAAACATAGGATGCACTTGAGATCTGGGTATCATAACATATTTCTAGGCCCTGATTCACTTTAATTGTAAAGAAAGGTGTCAGGGAAGTCCCGAGACTGAGTTGTTTTTAGGGGAATATGGCATAGTTCAGTTGCTATTGCTTAGTCTGGTCATTTCAGATATGAGCTGGAATATTGAGTAGATTTTATCCCCAGTGTTTGTATCTGTTGGGGATGTGGCATGAGGGAAGTGATTCCTGGAATGGTGACACTAGTAGAGTAGGACATGAAGAGGAGTGAGCAGGTGTCTGATCCCTCATTTTTCTGGAGAGTGAAAATTATCAACACCATTTATTACTGGTTAAAGAATATGAAAGAAGGTCAGCAGAAAAGAGTAGCTATGAAAGAATCATAAGAAATTGAACTCAACTGGTCAATAAAACTGGCAATTTAATACTTGGGGAAGATTTCCTTTTTTGACAGAAACTGCGGGGAGTTCTGCAAAGCATTTGGGAAGAAATTAGGGGTAGACTAATATTTTAAAACATATACCACAAGGAAGGCAAAATGTATCCTTATCCTCTCTATGTCTCTGGCCACTCTTTATGATCATTTTATTGTTTACTTGTTGATTAGCACCATGGGAGAATTTTTTAAATTTCCACAATATGAATTTCCTATAGTAATAAAATGCAAGTTCTGGACCAGTGAAACCCTCAACTAAATGCATGTGAGTGTATGCACCCATACACATACACACACATGTTACATCTTTCATTCTACAAGACATAAGAAAAAAAAACAAAATCCAATTTGTAATAAAATTTAAAGAAATATAATTTTGTGCCCTTTGACATACACAACTGATCAGTTATATTTTTCATCACCATTATAGTTCTCTGGGACAAAACCTCCTTCAGAATTCCTGACACAATGAAATGAAAAAATTAAAATTTTAGAATAAGATAATCTCCAAAATTGAGGAGATGTAGATTATGTTGAGCATAACTTTAGGAATGTACTGATATTATATATACATAGGTTACATATATACATACACTACTATAAAATATAAATTCTTACTTAAAATATATATGCATCAGTTAGCAAATGGTAGACCTCATCATTCCTATCCATAGCATCTCTGCTTTATCCTCATATAGTTCAATAATCATGTTGTTCCAAGTGCATAGTTCAGGAAAGAGAATATCTCTGATTTGGAGCTTTTTAGGAACTAGGGGAACCAGGGGAGCAAAAAAGGAATAAAGAAAAAATATCCAAGAACCCTTAAGGGATGTGTAGTAACCATATTTGAATAGATAATAAGATGTCCTATCTTCTAGAATGTCAGATTTAGGATAAAATAATTTGTTAATATAATTGATATGATACAGGTTCAAATGATTATAGTCATGGTGGGGTAATTTTTTTTAACAATTATAATACAGCTTAAAATGTTGCTATAAATATTCCCTGAGGAGATGACATGAAATGTTAACTCTTTTGAAGTTCTCCTTTCATTTAGGGATTATGTCTCATGGGCACCAAGAAAGTCATAATTTCTCCTCAGTGCAGGTAATATCAGGGGCTATATAAGTGAGATGCAGCAAATTCAGTACAGGTGAAACTATTACCCCCTCCTTTTATTTTCATTTGCCATAGTGGAGTTCTAAAAGATGATCACTTTTAATAATTTCTGCCTTAAAGTGTAGGTGTCTCCAACTGGTTCCTGTGACTCTAGCTGAAAACCAATTATCCAGAAAATTTCTCTTACAGATGTGAGAGGTGAGGCTTTGAAGCTTGAATCAATATCATCTTTTTTGCATTACTAGACTCTCATACAAGTGCCCCCAGTTAAGAAGGCAGAGAAATATTCTAATAATGAGAATTGCCAGGGCAAGTTATATGTTATACAGTGCCATTCCTTCACGTGGAATTTAATTAGATAGATAAACTCCCCACTTAGACATGCTGGCTAAAGATAAAATCAATGACATTCTTTGGAAGCTTCAATTCAGAGCAAAAATATTCTTGTCACTTTGGTAAACATGAAGACTTGTCAATATTGATACCAAAACTGATTTAGTCCATTTTACCTGATCATGGTTGGATGTAACCATGACTTGACAAATGGAGAAAGTTAGTCAGCAGAGCGGATAGAGTTCTAGACCATAGCTCAGGACTACCCAAGTTCAAATCTATCCTTAAATACTAACTGAATAATGGTGAGCAAGCCACTTAATCAGTGTCGGCCTCAGTTTCTTCAAATGTAAAATGGAAGGGGAGCCAACCTTACAGGGTTGTTTTGAAAAACAATAGGGTGACATTTCTAAAAGCCTTAGCTCAGTGGCTAGAACAAACTAAGTGCTAAAGAAGTCCTAACTGATTATAGTATCCTTATTAGTAACATTAAATTGAGAACATATATGTATATATGTGTATGTATGTGTATTTGGAACGGAAAAATAAATTACATGCCTCAGTCCATAGGATTTTGCCTAGTTAGACTGCTAGAATACCAGATATAGGTTTATTAACAGTATTTTGATTTTTAAAAATATCAAAATTAGGTGAGGATAGCAGACTATTAAATAGTTCACCAACCAAACAATGAATGAATTTGCAACATGTATGAAAATAGAATGAAATTTCGCTGAGGCATTACCCTAAGCTCGGCTCATTCTGGTTGTCAAACTCAGACATTACTCAAGCTTTATGAAAGGAACATTAAAATCAATGTCCACATTATTTTGTTTGCACTAGAAGAATATATCAATTATATTCACCTCCCTTCTGTAATCCCTTTAATTAGAGAGAATTAAATGGTACATGACATGCAGAATGGTTCATTTTTGCATCACTTTGACTAGTGACAATTTCAGAGCAGGAATTATAACATCTTCTGTAATATCTATGATGAAGTTTTACTTTCTAGACATAGAAGAAAGATTATAATCTCACAGGTTTAATTCTGCTTTGTTTTTTGATTGTTTAGTTTTGGGGGGAGGAAATAGGTAGGGATAGAGATGCATTGAGGAGCCCCAAAACATTAAAATAACTTTTTATTTCACTTGTTTGATTTGAAACACTGTCTTTAGAAACCAGATGTAAATATTAAATTTGATTTACCTACTGTATTAAAGGCTCTTGAATTTCTACTCAGTGTGACCTTCCTCCTCGTTTGAAAATAACAGAGGCTGCAGGAAACCATGAATGATGAAGTTTCGTCATAGTGACATACTCGAAAGGGATGTGCCTCACCTATCTCAGGTGACAGATTTCACTTTTCTTAATGTCCAGTCATCCCACAAACTTATTTCCTTGACCCATCCCCTACTGTGCCTCTCCCCTCCCATACAAATCAAGAATAATTTTGACTTGAAAAGTGCTAGATGAGAGCTAGAGTATAGATGCCTTCAAGCAACTATTGAAACCCACAAGGAAATAAGGATTTACTGCTGTTAATATTTGGTCTTTCTGTTATGTCTATCATACTGTGCTATAATATTAACTGGCAGGGTAATAAGAGATAGGTTATACAAGTGTTTTACAAATTAGATGTTGTGTTTTATATGTGCTATTTTATGATGTTTCATCAGCAGAGGCTCCTGTATTTGGAAATAGCAAAAATATACATTTTGAAATTGTCATCTTGTAATTTTCTTTTTCTCTTTTTTTGTTTGGAGGGTGGAAGGAAGGGCAATTGGAGTTAAGTGACTAGCCCAAGGCCTCACATTTAGTAAGTGTTAAGTGTCTGAGGTCAGATTTGAACGCAGGTCCTCCTGACTCCAGGACCAGTGCTCTCCTCACTGTGCCACCTAGCTGCCCTCTGCCTTGTAATTTTCTATTCCATTAGGCTCATGCATTGGTCTTTGACAGACACCACAGATGAGGATGTTTAAAATGTCAGAATCTTCCTCAGTAATTTACTATCAATCTACCATCCAGAAAAATGTCAACACAAGTTCTTGTGCTATTTTTTATCCTGTTCCATCTATTTATTTAACGACCTTCACAGATGAAGGAGTTCCTGTACATCAGTACTCTGACATGTGAAGGAAAAGTACCTTTTTTCTTACCCACTGCATTTGTATATACTAAAGTTATGATGGGTGATAAAGGCTCAGAATTCTTAGCTTTCTTTGTTCTTTTTCCATATTAGATTGCCTTGATGAAATTCATGGACCAACAAAATGGAACTTTAGCCACCTCCGTGACTGAATTCATTCTCATGGGAGTCACAGAGCGCCCAGAGCTACAAGCCCCACTCTTTTGTGTATTTCTGCTCATCTACTTGGTCACAGTGGTGGGGAATTTGGGCATGATCATTCTAACAAAGATTGATTCTCACCTACAAACCCCAATGTACTTTTTCCTCAGACACCTAGCATTTACTGATCTTGGTTATTCCACTGTCATTGGTCCCAAAATGCTCGTCAATTTTTTAGTAGAGAAAAATACCATTTCTTATAATTGGTGTGCAACCCAGCTAGCTTCCTTTGAGGTTTTCATTATCAGTGAACTTTTCATCCTGTCTGCCATGGCTTATGATCGCTATGTGGCTATTTGTAAGCCCCTCCTCTACACAGTTATCATGTCAGACACCGTGTGTTTGATCCTGGTAGCCATCCCTTACCTCTATAGCATTTTTATGGCATTGCTGGTCACAATTGAGATTTTCATTTTGTCCTTTTGCAGATCCAATATCATCAGACATTTCTATTGTGATAGTCTTCCCTTGTTGTCCATTGTATGCTCTGACACAAATGAAATAGAATTCATCATTCTGATCTTTTCTGCTTTAAATTTGCTTTCTTCCCTCCTAATTGTCCTTGTTTCCTATATATTCATTCTTGTGGCCATCCTCAGAATGAATTCTGCTGAGGGCAGATCCAAAGCCTTCTCCACTTGTGGATCCCACCTCACTGTGGTGGTTGTTTTCTATGGTACTCTTCTCTTCATGTATTTGCAGCCCAACTCTAGCCACTCCTTTGAGATAGACAAGATGGCCTCTGTGTTCTATACTTTGGTCATCCCCATGCTTAACCCTTTGATCTACAGTTTGAGGAACAAGGAGGTAAAAGGTGCCTTAAAAAGAGCCCTGGAAAATCAATGCAAACTTCCTATTTAATGTGCAATGGTTCCAATGAATTACCAGAGATCAACAATTCATTTTCCTCTGTCAATTTCTTCTGAATTCTCTTTTCTTTATAGAAAAAAATAAGTCATTCCACTCATTTTTGCTTCAAGAAAATACATGATTCCTTATTATAAGTTAGCAATGTACTTATTGGTGAGGGCAGGTACATTGCTGGAGATCTTTGAGGGAACCAGATTGACGGTTGATAATGAAAAGTTGGGTCTAAGGCTTTGGTTTGTTTTTTTTTTTTCCTAAAAATTTCCTCATCTAAGTAGATGGAAAAATCCTGAATAGGTTCCCTTCCAATTTACTTTTATTCATTCATTCATTCATTCAATCATTCATTCATTCATTCATTCATTCATTTGTTTGTTTGTTTTAGTTTTTCATACAGCCTGCCCACAAAAGAACCTCTACCTTTGAAGTTGGAAACTTTCCCCTCCTAGAATAAATGTCTGCTGAGATTAGCAACAGATATGCACAGTACAATGGGGAGAAAAGAACCAATGACTATGCTAAGAGGGTGCTTATGTATTCCACTTTCTATCAGCATTGCTCTTGACCAGCAATGCAATTTCTCTGGTCCTTTGTGTCATAAACAATGAGATCACTGCTATACATAATCTCTAAAACCTAGTTCAAATTTATCTTTAAACTGTGTGTCTCTCTCTCTATCTATCCATCCCCAGGATGGATAGAAAGATAGAAATGCATTCAAAGAGTAAGGAAAATTACGAAATCTAGTTCCTATGAGAAGATTTTCATAATGGAACTGTATAATTTAGTTTTCTTCAAATTCCATTAATTTTAGGATAGATTCAGATTTAAATATACTCATGTTTACATTTTTCAAAGTCAAGAAAGAAATCATTCTTGCATTGTCTTTCACTTCTCTTTAGTACACACTACTTTTCTATAATTATAGATGATGTGCATTGATTTCATTTTTATTTATTTCTACAATGAATCCTTAGACTGTAATCTCCCTAGTGGTGGGGGTTGTTTGTTTGTGTGTGTGTGTGTGTGTGTGTGTGTGACTATGTCTTCTCTTGTCCTTATTCTGGAACAATGCTCTGCATGTTGTGAATAATTACTTATAATTTAATTGATCAGTAGCAGAATCATTTCCCTCTTTCTCAAAGTATCACATAAGGAGATCTCTACTTATATTCTGTGTCCCAGTTACTAAGACCATGAGCTCCTTGTTTGAGATAACTATGTTGTTAGTATTGTTTCTTGAATAGCTAAGTGATTTTCATTAAAAGAGTGTTTAATGAATATTTATTGGATTAGGATCATATGATCTGGATCAGTTGGAGTATAAATGGAGCCAATCATATTTACCTTCTTGTATTTGGCTTTGTTCTTAGTTCCATTCATTTGAAAGACTACCATGGAGTGATTAAAAAAAAAAAAAAGGTGTTTTTTTTTTCTTCTTTCAAAGACAAATTGTAGTGATGGCAAATTTTATTTGTACTCTTGAAAAGGTACAGCTTTGAAAGAGCAAGATGGCTTTGTCAACTTTGCATTCTGTTGGGTTGAATAAGGGGGATGCCTTCTTCAGGTAGAGAAATCTATCTGAATAATCCCCCAAATTGTTAAGCTGTTTATTTCCCACAACAGCCTCTTTGTTTTCATCACATATGGTATATCCTAAACTTGATATTTCTGTTTAAGATTGTTTCTCAGAAATCTGGCTTTCTACCAGAGAAAGAGGGAAGATATGCACTGCTTTCCCTTCATTGCTAATTATTCCCAAATTACCCTTTGTATCATGTCAGTAAAGATGAGTTTCAAAGTTTTTGCGTAGTCATTGTTTGAAGGTCTCTGGCTGCAGTGACTCTAGTACTTGCTAAGATGCTTTGGAATAAAATATATTGTAGATTTTCCTAAGCCTTAATCTTTCTCTTTTTAACCCCTACTCATTACTCTTCATGACAGTAATTCAAAGCCATTACCAATCTTGTTTTGTTTATCTATATCCTTTCTCAAATGTGATAAACCAAATGGAAAGGTAAGGCAATGAATATTTATCTAGTATGTCCTAGGCACTGTGATCATACTTCTTTCTTTCTTTCTTTCTTTCTTTCTTTCTTTCTTTCTTTCTTTCTTTCTTTCTTTCTTTCTTTCTTTCTTTCTTTCTTTCTTTCTTTCTTTCTTTTTCTTCCTTCCTTCCTTCCTTCCTTCCTTCCTTCCTTCCTTCCTTCCTTCCTTCCTTCCTTCCTTCCTTCCTTTCTTTCTTTCTTTCTTTCTTTCTTTCTTTCTTTCTTTCTTTCTTTCTCTCTCTCTCTCTCTCTCTCTCTCTCTCTCTCTCTCT
>NW_027185804.1:42062842-42085225 GCF_028583685.1 Petaurus breviceps papuanus
CTCTCTCTCTCTCTCTCTCTCTCTCTCTCTCTCTCTCTCTCTCTCTCTAATCACAACAACCCTATTAAGATGGAGTTCTCATTATCATCAATTTATAGTTGATTAAACTCAGGCCAAGAGAAGCTAAATACAATACTGAGTCACACAACTAGTAAGTGTCATAAGCTACAATTGAACTCAGGTCTTCTGGATTCTAGACCCACAACTTTATCTACAGCACCTCGAGATGCCTATAAAAAGAACATATTTCAGGCACTAAATATATCTTTGTTGAGTATAAAAGAATCCTTATTCAATTCTAAACAGGCTTATATATCCATAAGAGGAAGGAAGTTATACCTTGCAATGGTAAAGTCATTGTGTATCAACTTTTTAGGAATAAACCGTATTCTCGAAGCATTTGGTTTGTTTCTTGTGTAAAAATAATTTAACATGAAGCAAGATCACCTATGACGCATGCAATTGTGTGGGAACTGCTAGGGACCTGCTTCTGAGAGAAGACTTTTTGGGTTCCCTTGCCACATTGTAGCAGCAAGCACCCCAGCAACCCCAGGGTGGCTGCCAAGACAGATTCTTAGATCTGCTTTTCTAAAGGAAAGCAACTCAAAATGGGTTAAAAATCTCACTTTAATCAATCAAATATATCATTTACCTTGTTCAGGGGAAAAAGTCAGCACACAGACAGATGTTACAAGAAAACAGAAAAACATATTAAGCAGACAGGCCTCCAACTGTCTTGACTATTACATCCCTACCTAATTAGTTACCAGAAAGGAAAGCATCAACATCTGGGTTTTCAAAGCTGCGAGACTCTCAACAGCTGCCCAGAGTCTCATTTGGTCAAATCACACAACATTTCTCAAAGAGAGCCCCAAAACAAAGTCTCACATCAGGGATTATATAGCCTTCTCCTGGGTCACAGAATGTAACAACCCTCTTGACCCACTGCCCAATCACAAAGCACCAAGATGTGGACATTCCTGAAAAATAACCCTCCCACCACAGGTTCCAGGTGCACTTAACCTAGGGGCAGAGAAGATCTTAAAAATTTACATTCCTATTACACATATGGTCCTGGGCAGGATTGGCAGGATCTTCCTGTTGACTGTGTAAAAATAACTGGCTGAGTCTTTAAAATTACTAAACTGAAACAGCTTTGGTATCCAGGATTACAAGCTTTGTTGACCCATAACATAGGCAATCTTTACTAAGTTGGGTGAAGGAAGGTCCATCTTCCCTTTGCCTTTAGCCTTATGGACCCAAAAAACAGACTTGGGGTTTTGGTCATGTTTTATTTGTCCTTTTCAATTTTAGGGACAGGGAGCTGAGTCTCAGACTTGGGAACTCAAGCCATGGGGATTTTGGAACCAGATTTCAAAGATAGATATTGCTTTCTAGTTCACCAAAAAACCCCTGAGAAGACAGGGCACCAGAATGTAAACCCAGGAAAGCTTAGAACTTGGAACCTGGTGAAGTCAAGGGATGGCAGGGGGGTGGGTGAAGGATGAAGATTTATGTTATATAAGAATTATGTTAAACTGTGAACCTAATCAGCTTTATTTCCCTAGAGACAGCAGTGGTAGAGAGGATGTCATTACCAGCAGTTATTGGAGGAACAGTATGTACACATATTTTTTCTTTCCATAATTTTGAAGTAAATATTCATTTGAAAAAATAATATATGATAATATAGCTAAATAGAACTAGGGGAGTGTTGACCCCTTATTGATCAAACACAATCAGTGGGCCCTTTAGTCAAGGCAGAAATGAGCTAAGAATATCATGTAGTATGGGTGAAATATTACCCACCTACCTGGAAGGCAGTGGAGACAAGGACATTTCCTGTGACACTTGGGAAATCTATCCCCAAATGCAGACATATCATTACTTCGGTGCTGATTAAAGGATATCAATGTAAGTAACTAAATAAATGTTTGTTGGATTGGATTGGACTAAATATGATTGAAAAATGCTCACAACAACCAGAATGTTTCCACTTTCAGTTCCATAGAAAAGTATTTTATGTTGCTCTTCGACAGAACTTTGATAAATGAAAATGAACACATATGTATTTATGTCAATCCCAATCAGATAGATCAGTATAGGTCATCTTCACCTATTATAAGGAAATTCTAGAGCAAGTATCACATGCCTCTGCTATTCATTACGTGGATTTGTTCAACTCAAAGAACCTGTACTTGGAAATGTTGATGTTCACCTTGGTAGTTGAGGGCATTTGCCCTACCTATAAAGCCGGCAAAAATATTCAATTTTTGATGATTCTCAAGAGTAGACAAACTTCTGCTTTCCAACTATGTCTCTGTTTACAGAGGTTGCACCAATTCTAACTGTGAAATGTGTATGTGCAATTTCATTTTTACTCTCCTATAATCAGTTCTCAAGCCCCTGTCTCAGGCAATCTTGACATTATTCCTGAATTTACTATGACAAACAAAACCCTACTTATCTTAGCTTGGAAAAATAATTCTATTTGCCACATGAACAGACCCACCATGTTTAGCTGAATAAAGTGTTTGATAGACATAAAATAAATACAAATAAATAATAATAATGTTTTGTGTAATATTTTGGTGTCGAAAAATTCTTTACATAGATTCTCTCATTTGATCCTCACAGAAACTTTGTAAAAGGGAGACTATCACTGTCCTTTTTTTTAATATGAGAAAACTGAGGCTAAGAAAAATGAGGTGACTTGCTCAGGGTCTAATACCTATTAATGTCTGAGCCAGGATTTGAAATCAAGTCTTTGATAGTCAAAGGAGATAGTTACATCATTCACAATATCACATTATATCCCCTGGGGTAATAAAAATACTGTATTCCTTCAAGCTCACAACGACTCCCAAATGCAAACAACCATCCCCCCATCTATATTTTTCCTTTACTCAGGAGTCATGGAAATGCTCAGTTTAATCAATTAATCAACAAGAATTTATAAAGTGCTTATTATATGTTGGTCACTGTACCAAAGCCCGAGAGTACAAAAAAAAAAATAACCTGCCCTCAAGAAGCATAAATACTAATAAGAGAGACAACACACATATAAATAGACTCAAATAAAATTCATACACAATAGCAGTAAAGCAACTTTCATTCCCTTTATTCTTATACGAGACTCACAACAACATGGTGAGGTAGGTGCTACTATTTTATGGATGGCTAAATGACCTTCTGATAGACAGCTAGTAAGCATCTGGCAAAATTTGAATTCAATTCTTCCTGACTCCAAGTCCAAAACTTACTATTATTACTAAGCTAGCTCCAAGAAAAAAAAAAAACACCTTGTCTTCCCCTGGGAGGAAAAAGAAAAAAAAATATATATATATATGCATACACACACCCATATACATATATATGGGTGTGTGTATGTGTGCGTAATAGGAAATAAGTTATACATTTTGATTACTATTACATTTTATCAGAATGAGAGGACCTCGGGGAACTGTCATTTCACCTTGACATAGCACATATAAAGCAATGTATCATTTTTTTTCTAACATATGGATATAACTAATAACAAAGGTTGATGCATAAGCCTGTAGCTTCAGAAAAGTACAATGAGATTGATTACTACTAATTGTAAATATATAATCATGATAATAATAACTAGCCTTCCTATATGTTTTAAGATTTGCAAAGTATTCAACAAATATCTCATTTGATCTTTGTATAATTATAGCACTTGTCAAGTGTTTATAAATGTCCCCATTTTACAGAAACTGTGCTGAGAGAAGTGAAGATATTGGTGCAGGGTCACACACTTAGTAAGTATCTGAGGCAAACTTCGAATATCAGATTTTCTATCTCCAAGTCCAACACTCTGTCCACTTTATTACTTAGCTGCCTAGGTGAAGTTTAACCCTAATTTTCCCTATTACCATATTATACTTTTTACTTCTAACACGGACAAGATACATTATGGGTGAACCGGGTTCTCTCCAAAACTTTTTTCACTGCCTCTTTCACATCTTTGTTTCTCAGGCTATAGATGATGGGGTTCAGCATGGGAATCACAATGGTATAAAATACAGCCACCACCATGTCATGGCTCAGAGAGTAGCTGGAAGTGGGCCTCAGGTACATGAAGAGGATGGTCCCGTGGTAGATCGCTACCCCTGTCAAATGGGAACCACAAGTAGAGAAGACTTTCTTTCTCCCTTCAGCTGAGCGGATCCTCAGAATGGCAACTAAGATGAAGCCATAAGAAACCAGGACAATCAGGATGGTGAAGATCTCAATTGAGCTCACAAAGATGAAAAGCAGAAGTTCATTGAGATGTGTGTCAGAACAGGAGATGGCCAGAAGTGGAGGGATATCACAAAAGATGTGTTTGATTACATTGGATGCACAAAAGGATAAACTAAATGTAGCCACAGTATGCAAAATGGCATGTGACACACCCCCTACATATGAGCCAATCATGAGAGGAACATAGACTCGTGGTGACATGATGGCTGTGTAAAGCAGAGGGTTACAGATCGCAATGTAGCGGTCATAAGCCATAGCAGCCAAAAGGAAACATTCAGTGCTGCCAAAAGTAACAAAGAGAAGCATCTGGACAACACAACCAGAAAAGGAAATGGTCTTATTCTCTGCTAGGAAATTGACCAACATCTTAGGTGTGACCACTGAGGAATAGCAAGCATCCAAGAAAGACAAGACGCTAAGGAAATGGTACATGGGGGTGTGGAGTCGGGAATCGACAACAACTAACACAACTAACCCCAGATTCCCCACAAGGGTAAAGAGATAGATTGCAAAGAACAGCAAGAAGAGAATGACTTGGAGAGCTAGGTGGTCTGTGAAGCCAAGTAGAACAAAGATGGTGACCTCAGTGTTATTAGGCATGTTTTCTTTTGTATTTATCCAACTCTGGGGGTACAAGAGAGTTGCAAGTACAAGTGAAATCTGCAGCAATCGATCATATTATAGAAATTCTAAGCCTCATGAACGACCGGTGATAACATTGTGATGATTCCTTTGATATCTTTCCTTACAACAAAAAGTGAATTTACTGAATCCTCTATGAATTTTCATTGAAAGGTTATTTTTTAGTGAAAAGATGAACCCATGATCCTTCTTCAAAAGCTAAACAGAATCATGTAATAATATACTATAATTAAGTTCTCAAGAAACTTCTCCTTTAAGGTACTTTAAGAAGAACTCTTCATCTATAAAGAAAGAGACTTTAATTGGAAAACTTTGGACATTAGTACCACTGGAAGCCACTTGTGATCTCTAAAAATATGCATGGTTTAAAAAATTTTCTAAAGGTCATAGTGCCTCTGATTACTGGTTCTGAGCCTAGAGAAAACAGAAACATGGAACTAAATTCTAGTTCTGCTACTTACTACCTGTATGATTGGGAAGTCCTTTAACTTTCCTCATTTGCATTTTTTTTCTTTTTTTTTGCACAAAGGCATTAATTGTGTAGCTACTCTGTGGTCTATTCCACCCCTAGTGGTATGATCCCATTAAATGATTAAACTTAATTTCAAGATTTATTGTTTTCTGATACAAAACTTAAAGACTGATAGATCTAGTAGAGAATCTTAGTACCTCACAAAGAGTAAGAGCTGGAAGATGTCAGAGGGCATCAAATCCAACCCTTGGACATGAATCCATAAAACATAAAGGACAAGTGGTTATACACATTCCATTTGAAGATGACTAATAAAGGGGAGCTCAACACCCTCAGAAGCAAAATGATCCTTTTTATTATTTGTTGCTCTGATTATTAGGAGAGTATACTTTACATACAAACTGACTTATCTACAAGTATCATTGTCTTAGTTCTAACATCTAAGGTCAACTGGGAGAAAATGTACTCCTACATTCATATGGCAGATACATCAAGAAGGACTGCTATTCTACCCTCCCCAAAATTCATTTTTTTCCAGAATATATATTTCTAGTAATTTAAAAAAATCTCTTCATGGTATTTTCTCTAATTTTTTGACCATTCTTGTTGAATTCCTTTGGATTAACTCTGGCTTGTCAAAGTCTTTAAAATGTAACATCAAGAAGTTAACACAATATTCCAGATTTGATCAATTGAAGTATCATACAATAGCACAGTAATTTTCTGTCTTGACACTCTTTCCTTTTGTAAGGTAAAATATGAGGTCTAGAAGAAATATTAAAACAAAATAAAACTTACATTTTATGCATTGTGTAGCACGTAAGGTTTATAACTTTATAATTTAAAGCAATCCAGTCAGGTATGTGTTTCAAGTATTGTTATCTTCATATCATGCTTGATGAAAATGAGTCACAAAGAAGAAAAGTGACTATTATCAAAATATACCAGCAAACAATATGAGAGCTACGATACTAACACATTTATCTGTGTTCTAGCATTTAATAAATGATTGCTGACTGACTCCAACTACAGCATGCTGCCTGCACCATTTAGTGGCCTCTGGGAATACTTGGTGCAATTCTTATCTCACAAGTTTTTGCTATGCAACTTTAGAAGAAAATCATACAAGTCACTGGGTTTCTATTTCATCAATTTTAAGGTGAGGAGGTTAGACAATAGTTATTGCTTCTGTGTCTATGATTCTATGTCTATAGAAGTATTCTTACTTAATAGTAACGCTGTCAAAAAAAAAAGAAGGGAACTATATGTAGGTATTTGGAAACAAATCTATAATCTTCAAATGGAGTGCAAACACAGGGATCATGTTATCTTCATCTTTGCATCTTGCAAAGTAACTAAAGGAGGTTCAGTGCCTGTTACATAATAGGCATTTCATAATTATTTCTTGATTGTCATTAACACTTCCCTGAATATGTGAATATATTCCCATGAATATATGAAAATAAACCTTATCAAAGTGAACTAATTCTCTACAGTGAAGTGTAGATGACATGATCATAAAAGAATGAAGTGCAAAAGAAAAACAAATTTAGATTGGAATTTCCATCCTTATAGTGTGTCACAAAAAAGAGAAGGTAGTTGACTTAATGAGAAAGGATGTACTCCAGATCAGAATTAGAAAATTCCTGTGATTCTCCCCAGGTCAGATCTAGTTTCAAAATTGTCCATCCTACCTGTGGAATAGAAGAACAGAGATTGTAGGTTGAGTAGATTATGAGTGCCACGTATTTAAATTACTTACATGTATTTTCTCCTAATTATTCAGTGTCTCAGTGGGGAAAATTCCTAGAGGGATGCCACTTATTCCACTTCTGGGATAAAGAAGCACTTACAGATTGTAAACAAATGAGTAAGTAGATCTTTTAGGAGATGAGTGGAAATGCTGAAGATTACTTTCTGAAGGGCCACTCCTCCAGGATTATGAAACAGAGGAAGTATGTAATAGAAACATGTTACAGTGGAAGAACATTAAATAGGCAGTAAAATGTTTTGGGTTCTCGTCACATCTCTGCCACTTTTTTATGTGACATCATAAATACAGAATGTATGTTCTCTGACCATCAGATTTTTTTTTCTTAAAAAAAAGAGATCACAATATCTGCCAGATTCAAAGGACTCAGAGGTTTTTTTTTTTCTTTTTGTTTTGTTTGAAAAGCACTAATATCTTTGGAGTCCCATTCAGTCCTTTCACTATTGTCTTTTCATGCAATGGAAGAAGCCCTGGTTTCTCCAAGAATATGTCAAAGGACTAAAGGTTCTTCCAGAGAACCGTTCTATACTTAAAATGCATTAAATGAGGATTAGTGGCCGGTTTTATTTTTCTGACATTTTAGCTCATGTATTAGCTAAACAAATGAAAGCCTTTTAAACACTCCAGAATATGGCTCCCACATATGTTTCAAATCTTATTATAGGTGATGTATTTTTATATAGTCTCTCTACTAGACAAATTTGCTGAGCACTTGAGAAATAAGAAGGAGGCACTTGAAATTCAACATGAGAGTAAGCTGCCTGCTGAAAAACTACAGAAAACAATAAGTTAGCAAGTATTTGTTAGCAGAAGAGGAAATAGAATGTTTAAATCACCCTTTCTTTAAAAAAAAGAAATTAAAAAACATCACAGAGCTTATGAAGAAAAAAATCACCAGGACCAGATGAATACACAAGTGCATTATACCCAATATTTAAAGAATAACTAATCCCAATACTATATAAACTATTTGAGAAAATAGGAAAAGATGGAATCTACCAAAATCTTTTTATGACACAATATGGTACCGAGACCTAAACCCAGAAGAGTGAAAACAAAAAAGGAAACTCTAGATCAATTTCCCCAATGAATAATGATGAAAAAAAATAATAAAACACTAGCAAGGAAATTGCACCAAAATAGCACAAAAACCATACATTATGACCAGGTGGAATTTATATCAGAAATGCAGGGCTGGTTTAATTTTAGGAAAATTATTAGCATAATTGTCCATAGCAATAACAAAATCAACAAAAATCATGAGTATCTCAATAGATACAGAAAAGATTTTGGATAAAATATAATAAGCATTACTATTGAAAACTCTAAAAAGCATAGGAATAAATATGTATATATAAATAATTTCCACCATTATTCAATATTTTTCCCTATAGCAATAAGGAAAGAAAATGAAAGTGAAGGATGAGATACAAAACAACTTGACGATATATTTAGGAAATTCTGTTATCTAAAGCAAACTAGTTGAAATAATTACAAACTTTATCACTGTTGCAGGTTATTGTGGTGAGTAAAATGAAGTTGAGGCAAAGATTTTTTGGAGACCAACATAACAAGGTGTGAGATCATAAATATAGAACATATGTTCTCGGACCATGATATTTTTTAATTTAAAAAATTAGATAATAATATCTGCCATATTCAAAGGATTCAGAGTTGCTGGGGTTTTTTTCTAATGCTCTAAAACTAAAAGTTTTGAGGGGGCAAGATCACAGTTTATTAAAAGTGACCTTATAGTCTTTACTAAAATGGGTCAATCTGGCCTCCTCAGTTAGGTCCGGGACCCAGATGATCAATGAAAAATAATTGTTTTTATTGAGGAGCAAGAAAGGAGGAGGGATCTGGAGCCTGTGAGGTAAGGACATAGCGACACAGTCTCAGCCCTGATGCTGCCACTGCCTTGGCCCAAAGACCGCTGAACCTGCATTCGGGTGGCCGCTTCCACCGCTCACCCTGGGTACAGAACATTCTGTCATGTATAAAAATGAGCTGGTTCAGCAGGCCAAATTGGCTAACAGGCTGAGAGATATGATGACATGGCAGCCTGCATGAAGGCTGTAACTGAGCAAAGAGCTGAATTATCCCATGAGGAGAGGAACATTCTCTCTGCTGCTTACAAAAATGTCATAGGGGCCCAAAGGTCATCTTGGAGGGTTGTTTCAAGTGTTAAGCAAAAGATGGAAGGTGCTGAAGAAAAAAAAACCAGCAGATGGCCCAAGAAGACAGAGAGAAAATTGAGACCGACCTAAGAGATGAATGCAATAATGTGCTGTCTGTGGTGGAAAAGTTCTCGATTCCTAATGCTTCCCAAGCAGAATGTGAAGTTTTCTATTTGAAAATTAAGGGAGGTCACGTGAGAGAATTTTGCTACCCAGCCTACTTCGGAGTGAAGACTCTCCCTGTCCTGCTCAGCCTTGCAGGTTGCAGTTGACCAAAGAGATGGTTATGGAGAAGCCAAGTCCCCTGCAGGTCAGGCTGGAATTTGTGAGACAGTATTATACTCTGCTGAGCCAGGGACCAGACATGGTGCATAGGTTTTATGGAAAGAACTCATCTTATGTTTATGGAGTTTTGGATTCCAATGGAAAACCATCTGGTGCTGTCTATGGACAAAAAGAAATCCATCAGAAAGTGATGTCCCAAAACTTTACAAATTATCACACTAAGATTCGTCATCTGGATGTTTCCACTACTCTCAATGATGGTGTTGTGGTCCAGGTGATGGGATTGCTGTCTAATAATAGCCAAGCATTTCAAAGATTCATGCAGACATTTATACTTGCACCAGAGGTTTCTGTTGCAAACAAATTCTATGATTATAATGACATCTTCCAACACCGACATGATGTTTTTGGTGGTTTTGTCACTGAACCTCAAGAAGTATTTAAGGTAGAAGTAGAAGAACCAGAGGAAAGACAGCAGACTTCTGAGGTAGCTCCTGACAACTCTGGAACATTTTATGAACAGACTGGCAGCAATGACCTGGACGAGCACTTAGAGGAGCCTGTTGTGGAGCCAGAGCCAGAGCCAGAGCGTGGGCAAGAAGATGAACCTGAAATTCATGAAGAAAAGTCTGAACCAGCTTTGGAAGAGCCTGTTTCTGAAGAGACTCCAAAGAGCCCATCTCTGGTGCCTGTGGATGCTGCTCCAGCAGTAAAGGAGGACTTGAGAACGTTTTCCTGGGTATCTATGACCAGTAAGAGCCTTCTACCTAGTGGAGCTGTTCCAGTGTCTGGGATACCACCCCCATGTTGTTAAAGTACCAGCTTCATAGGCTTTCCCAGAATCAAAACTGGAATCTCAGACATCACCATAGAGGCCCCAGAGGAGCCAGAGAGTGAGGGAACAACGAACTAATATCTCATCCCAAAGGGGCCCCAGGCCAATTCGTGAAGGTGGTGACCAGGATGATTCAGATACAAGAATTGGGAGATATCCAGAAAGTTATCAGCTTTTTGTTGCAAATCTTCCACATGATGTGGACAAAGCAGAACTGAAAGATTTCTTCCAAAGTTTCTGTGTTTTGTTCAAAGGTTATGGGAATATTGTGGAACTTAGAATGAATAGTGAAGGGAAGATACCCAGTTTTGGTTTTGTGGTGTTTGATGATGCAGAGCCAGGTCAGAAGATGCTTGGCAGCATGCCCATCATGTTTAGAGGTGAGGTGCATTTGAATGTTCAGGAAAAGAAGACAGGAGCAGCCAGAGAAGGTGATGGTCGAGATAACTGACCACGTAGACCAGGAGGCCCACGAAGTGGGCTAGGTGTGGAATAAGAGGTCCTCCCCATGGAGGAATGTCCAAGAAACCATGATTTGGAGCTGGAAGGGGGATTGGTCAGCGTCAATGAATTTGGCACATAAATCTTCACATGATGGCACAAACTTTTGCTCCTGCAGCATTGGGAATTTCATCCTTGGATATCTTGGAATGTGACCCTACCCTGTCATATAGACTACTTATGTTTGATACCATTTCAGGCCCTTTTTTGTTTCTGTTAATGTTGTGTGTCGGGGGGGGGGGGGAGGAAGGGGGAGTGACCACGTCTTTTCCTGTCCTCAATCTGGAACAGTGCTCTGTATTTTGTGAATGATCACTTATAATTTAAGTGAGCAGTAGCAGAATCATTTCCCTCTTCCTCAAGTGTCATGTACAGAGTTCTCTACTCAAATGTTGTGTCCCAGGTACTAAGACCTTGGGTAAGATGACTATGTTTTTAATATTGTTGTTTGTACAATAACTATTTTTTACTAAAGAGTTGTTTAATAAATATTAATTGGATTAGGGTTACGTGATCTGAATCAGTTGAAGTTTAAATGTGGCCAATCATCTTCACCTTCCTGGATTTGGCTTTGTTCTTGGTTCAGTTCATTTCAAGGATAACCATGGGGTGATTAAAAAAAAAAAAAACTTCTTCTTTCAAAGACAAATTGTAGAGATGGCAAATATTTTTGCTCTTGAAAAGGCGCAACTTTGAAAAGAGCAAGATGGCTTTTGCATACTTTCTACTCTGTTGGGTTGGATGTGGGAGGTGCCTTCTTCAGGTATAGACCTCTCTCTGAATAATCCCCCAAATTGTTAAGCTATTTATTTCCCACAGCAGCCTCTTTACACATCACATATGGGGTGCTATAAGCTTGATATTTCCTCTTAAGTTTGTTTCTCAGAAATCTGGCTTTCTACCACAGAAATCTGCTTTCTCTTTGTTGTTAATTGTTCCTGAATTACCCTTTGTATCATGTCAGTTAAGACAAGTTTCAAAGTTTTTACACACTCATTGTTTGAAGATCTCTGGCTAGAGTGACTCTAGTACTTGCTAAGATATCTCATGCTTTGGAATAAAATATTTTGTAGATTTTCCTAAGTCAAAATCTGCCTCTTTTAACTCCTACTCATTATTCTTCATGACAGGAGTACAAAGCTCATCACCAACCTTGTTTTGCTTATCACTACCCTTTCTCAAATGTGATAAACCGAATGGGAAGGTAAGGGAATAAATATTTATCTAGTACGTGCTAGGCACTGTGCCAATAGGTTTTTTTTTCCATTTTCTTTTTACAAAAATCTCATTTAATACTCACAACAACCCTATTAAATAGGGGTTCTGATTATCACCAATTTATAGTTGATTAAACTGAGGCCAAGAGAAATTAAATGTCATGCCCAGATTCACATGACTAGTAAGTGTCATAGGCTGGAATTGAATCCAGGTCTTCTGGAATCTAGGCCCACCACTTTATCTTCAGCACCTCCATTTGCCCATAAATAGAACATATTTCAATAATTTTTGTCTTACCAGATAAGTGTATATTGGGAACTATAGTACTTTCCGGTCAAAATCTTGGTGAGCCAGTATCTTTCTACCTAGATTTGTTTGTAGGGTGTATTGGAGCAATTTATTGCTCAGTACTCATCCTTACTCATTGAATACATTCCTCAACAGTTTTATCAGTGAGACTTAGTTTACCCTTAATCTCTGGCTCTGGGTGAAACAGGATTCTTTAGGCTACTGGTTGGTAAATAGTATTCCTTAGGACTCCAATTTGACAGTTTACTTTTTCACTCTATAACTATAATTCTCCTCTGTAGTCCCTTCTTGCATATCTTTATTAGAAGTTCTGATTTGTTTATCTATTAAACCACACTATCCATACTAAGAGGCTCACCATCATGTTTAAATCATGAAAAAAGTGCTAAAGAACTCAGGACATATTCAATATGTTAAAGATACATTATTTCCTTAAATTGAGTAGTCACTTTGCAGATTGCAATTTTTCTACAATTTCACAGATTGTTTAGGGACTTGATTGGTTTGTGTGTATGTGTATGTATGTATTGCAAACAAGCAAATAGAGATAGAGATAGAGCGATATACCTCATCTGGTCATCCATGCCTCTTCAAACACTGGCTGGCCTTTAGACAACAAACATGTAGTCTCTCACAATGACTTCTTCAGAATTTTCAATTTTAAAAGACCTGCCAATTTATAATCCTAAAGTATATCCTTTGAGATACTAGTATCCTCTTTAAGACTACCTGACACATCAGAGGAATACTTTAGTAGAGGTTTAATGTTCATAATACTAGGCACTAAATAAATCTTTGTTGAATATAAAAGAATCCCTATTCAATTCTGAACAGGTTTATATAAATACAAGAAGAAGGAAGTTATACCTTGCAATGATCAAGTGATTTTGTACCAACTTTTAAGCAATAAACTGTTTTCCCAAAACATTTGGCTTGTTTCTTTTGTAAAAATAATTTAGCATGAACCAAGATCACCTATGAAGGAGGTAATCATGTGGGAAATTCTAGGGACCTGCTTCTGAGAGAAGATTTTCTGGGTTCCTTTACTACATGGGTATGGGCAGGCTCTTCCTATTGACTGTGTAAAAAGAACTGGTTGAGTCTTTAAAACAACCATACTGAAACAGTTTTGGCATCCAGGTATAAAACTTTGTTTACATAATATAGGCTGTCTTCACTAAGTTGGGTGAAAGAAGGCCCGTTTTCCCTTTACCTTTAGCCTTTTGGACCCAAAAAACAGACTTGGGGGTTTGGTCATGTTTTATTTCTCCTGTTCAACTTTAGGGACAGGGAGCTGAGTCTCAGACTTGGGAACTCAAGGCATGGGGATTTGGGAACCAGATTTCAAACTAGATATAACTTTCTAGTTCACCAACAAACCCCTGAGAAGCCAAGGCACCAGAATGTAAACCCAGGAAGGCATAGAATTTGGAACCTGGTGAGGGGAGGGAGGAGGGGGTGAAGGACGGAGATTAATGTTATATAAGAACTAGATTAAGCTGTGAACCTAAGCAGCTTTTCTTCCCTAGAAACACAGATGGTATAGAGGATGTTATATTACTCAGGTCTTGGAGGAAAAGTATGTTCATATATTTGTTTTTCCTATAATTTTGAAGTAAATATTCATTTGAAAAAATAATATACAATAATATAGCTAAATAGAACTAGGGTAGTGTTGACCCCTTATTGATCAAACACAGTCAGAGGGGCATTTAGTCAAGGTAGAAATGACAGATACCTCATCCAAATAAGCATATCATGTATTAAGGGTGAAATAAAACCCACCTAGCCTGAAGGTAGTAGAGACTAGTTTCCCAATGCACTTGGGAAATATATCTCCAAATGCAAACATATCCTTCCTTTGATTATGATTAGAGAATACCCATATAAGTAACTTAATAAATGTTGGTTGGATTGGTTTGGACTAAATCTGATTGAAAAATGCTCACAACAAAGAATGTTTCCACTTTCATTTCTACAGAAAACTATTTTGTAATGCTCTCCAATAGAACTTTGATCAATGAAAATGAACACACATGGATTTTTAGCAATCCCAATAAAATAGATCAGCGCAGAGGCTACTAGGTGGCGCAGTGACTAGAGCGCTGGCCCCAGAATCAAGAGGAAATGAGTTTGGTTCCAGCCTTAGACACTTAACACCCCAACAAAAAAACTAGCCATGTAATCTTGGGCAAGTTACTTAACCCCAACTGCCTTCCAAAAGACAAAAAAAAAAAAAAAAAAAAGATCAGTTTAGGTCATCTTGACCTAAGATCAAGGAAATTCTAGGGTAAGTATCACATGCCTCTGCTATTCACTATGGATTTGTTCAACTCAAAGAACCTATAGCTGGTCATGTTGATGTTCACCTTGGTGGTTGACCTACCGACATAGCTGGCAAAGAATATTCAAGTTTTGATGATTCTCAAGAGGAGACAAACTGGCAGAGTCAAGATGGCAGAATAGAAACAGGACCTCCATGTGACTCCAGCTTTCACCTTCCCTAATCCATGTAAAAGGGGATTCTGAACAAACCTTGGAGCTACAGAACCCACAAAATGACACAGAGACACTAACCTCCTGCTGAGAACAGTCCCGCAGGCCAGCAGGAATCAGCCAGTGCAGCACTCTGGGAGCCAAGCCCAGGCCCCATGTGAGCTGGAGGTTTTAGCCCCAGGGCGGGCCTGACCAGCTGTCTGGCCAGAGGTACTCTAGATCACCAGCAGCTGTGGCCATTTCCAGATTAATCAACACATAGATGCGAAGGACAAAGTGAGAGGCCAGTGCAGTGTGGACTTTGGGACCAGTAGTTGGGAGTGTGTCTGGCTATTCCCCCAGGGAGAGAAGCCACTGCAATGCCTTGGCTCAGTTGGCACCACGTTGCAGCTTCAGCTCCAGGCCTGCAGACTGTTGGGCTACCAAACGACCATTATGAGGGGTAGTCGCTGTTGCTTTAACTTGCTTGGATCTGGATTGCAGTCTAGGCAGGAAGTCCTGGGGTGTGTGATCAGCTTGCCAGAATGTGTGGAGACCTCAGAGAGGGCACCCATCTAATACCTCTGACAGCTTAGAAAATCCCAGCATTTGGGATTGAACCTTTCCTGTCTGGTGGCAGAGACCTACTGTGGCAAAAAGCCCAGGGGTCAGGTGACTGAGGGACAACATGACCAGGCAAAGGAAACAAAACAAACAGAAGAATCCAAAATTAGAGTGCTATTTGGGGGACAAAAAGGATCAAAGCATGGAACAGGAGGAAAACAGTGAAGTCAGAACTCCTGCACCAAAAGCTTCAAAGGAAAATATGAGCTGGTTCATAGGCCATAGAGGACTTTAAGAAGCAGATGAGAGAAGTGGAGGAAAAATTGGGAAGATAAATGAAAATGATGCAAGAAAATTATGAAATGAGATTCAACAACCTGACTGAGGAAAACAACATCTTAAAAAACAGACTAACTCAACTGGCAAAAGAGGCTCAAAAAGGCAATGAGGAGAGGAATGCCTTAAAAAGCTGAATTTTCCAATTGGAAAAAGAATCTCAAAAGCTCACTGAGGAGAATCATTGCCTCAGATTTAGAATGGAGCAAAGGAAAGCTAGTGACTTCATGAGAAATCAAGATGATGTTAAACAGATCTAAAGAAATGAAAGAATAGAAGATAATGTGAAATATCTCATGGGAAAAACCACTGACCTGGAAAATAGATCCAGGAGAAATAATTTAAAAATTATTGGACTACCTGAAAGCCATGATCAAAGAAAGAACCTAGAACTCATGCTCCAAGAAATCCTCAAGGAAAATTGCCCTGATGTTTTACAACCAGAAGGCAAAATAGGTTTGAAAGAATCCACTGATCACCTCCTGAAAAATATCCCAAAAAGAAAACTCCTATGAATATTACAGCCAGGTTCTGGAATTCCCAGATAAAGGAGACAATATTACAAGCAGAGAGCCAGGAAGAAACAATTTGAATATTGTGGAAACACAATCAGGATAACACAGGAGCTGACAGCTTCTACACTGAGGAATCGAAGGGGCTGGAATATGATATTCTGGAGGGCAGAGGAGCTGGGATTAAAACCAAGAATCACATACCCAGAAAAACTGAGTATTATGTTTCAGGGGAAAATATGGTTATTCAGTGGAACAGAGGACTTTCAAGCATTCTTAATGATGAAACCAGAGTTGAATAGAAAATTTGACATTGAGATACAAGAAGCAAGAGAAGCTTGAGAAGGTAAACAGGGAAAAGAAATCATAGGCTACTTATCAAAGTTGAACTATTAACATTGCTACATGGAAAAACAATAATTGTAAGGTATGAAACTTTTCTCAGTAGTTGAAGGGAATAGAAATATATATATATATATATATACGTATACATATACATATATACATATATGAGGGTATATGGTCATAGGAATACATATGTGAATGTGTGTATATATGTTTATAGGTATACATAGATAGAGGGCACAGGACCAATTTAACAGGAAGGGATGATACTTGAAAGGTAAAATTAAGAGGTGAGAGAGGAATATAATGAGAGGAGGTGGGGAGAGACATAACTGGGGTAAAATATCTCATATAGAAGAGGCAAGGGAAAATGGTTATAATGGAGGGGAAGAATAGGAAGGCAAAAGTGAATGGATCAAGCTTATTCTTATTGAATTTGGCTTGAGTAGGGAAAGAAATACACACTAAATAGGGTATCTCACCCAACAGGAGAGTGGGGGGGAGGGGATGAGAGGGGAGATGATGGAAGGGAGGGCAGGCTGGGGTAGAGGGAAATTGGAAGCACCCACTTTTGAAAATGGATGGGATCAAAGTAGAGAATAGAACAAGTGGGAGGTGGGATAGGAGGGAGGGAAATTTATTCAGTCTTTTACAATATATCTACTATGTTAATGTTTTGCATTAGCTACATATGTACAGCCTATACTGAACTGCTTATCTTCCCTGTTAGGGTGGGTGACAAGGGAGAAAGGGAATGAATCTGAAATTCAAAGTTTTAAAATCACATGTTTAAAATTATACACACACACACTATTATTAATACTATTTTACGTGTAAATGGGAAACAAGACATACAGGCACTGGGGCATAGAGATCCACCATGCCCCACTGGAAAAGTCGAAGGGGGTATGGGAGAAGATATGGGAGAGAGCAGATTGAAGGAGGGGATATCCTGTGGGATTGCTACTTTGGGGTCGTGGGTAGGGGAAAAACAGGGAGAAAATTTGTAACTCAAAATCTGGCAGAAATGAATGATGTAAATCAGAAGTTAATAAAGCATTTGAAAAATGAAAAAAAATTAAAAAAGAGCTGTTTACAGGTCTTGCACCAATTCTAACTGTTAAATGTATATGTGTAATTGCATTTTTACTCTCCTAGAATCATTTCTCAAGCCCGTGTGTCAGGCAATCTTAGCATTATTCCTGAATTTACTACACCAAACTAAACCCTAGTCATCTTAGCTTGGAAAAAATAATTCTACTTCCCACATGAACAGACCCAACATATTTAGCTGGATAAAATGTTTGTTAGACATAAAATAAATAAAAATAAAGAATAATTTTGGCATTTTCTGTAATATTTTAGGGTTGGTGAAGTGCTTTACACAGATTGTTTCATTTGATCCTCACAGAAACTTTATAAAAGGGAGACTATCATTGTCCCTTTTTAAAAATGAGAAAATTGGGACTGAGAAAAGTTAATTGACTTGCTCAAGTTCTAATGTCTGTTAATATCTAAGGCAGGATTTGAACTCAAGTCTTTGAGAGTCAAAGGAGATAATTGCATCATCCACCATATCACCTTGCATCCCCTGGGGGAATAAAAAATACTGTATTCCTTCAAGCCCACAACCCCTGCCACATTCAAACACCCCCACATTTGTATTTTTCCTTTACTCAGGAATTCTGGAAATGCACAGTTTAATCAACCAACCAATCAACAAGAATTTAGGGTTTATTATACGTTGTTCAATGTACCAGGCTCTGAGAGTACAAAAAAAAAAGCAGAAACATAAAAATGACCCTGACCTCAAAAAGCATAAATACTAATAAGAGAGACAACACATAAATAAATAGGTTCAAATAACATTGATGCACGATCGAAGGAAGGGAACTTTCATTTTCTATAACTGCTTTTTGTATGGTGGAACCAAGTAGTTTAAAAACATGATGCTGTCCACCTGATGTTCAACTGATATATTCAGAATGAGCAGTCAATAGATAAAGGACACAGAAATCAGTATATTTTCTAACATGAGGCTTGGGATTAAAAATATGATATATATTAGAACTCAGTGATAACTTTGGAAATCCTCAATATCTGGAGGAATGGAAAAGAAGATACACACATTTCATGAATGTTTTCTACACTTTTCCTGATACTCTCCAGATTATGGGCTGGATCTGGAACTCTCTCTCTGTCTCTGTCTCTCTCTGTCTCTCTCTCTGTCTCTCTCTCTCTCTCTCTCTCTCTCTCTCTCTCTCTCTGTCTCTCTCTGTCTCTCTCTCTCTCTGTCTCTCTCTCTCTGTCTCTCTCACACACACACACACACACACACACGTGTCCTTCCCACAACTTTTATGAACTAAGGGTGTTAAAAGAGTTTTCAGATGACTCAGTAGATTCTCCATGCAGAAGGGATTGTTTGATTTATTTTTCAGTTTCTACTCTGTCCAATAAATTATACCATCCTAATAAATTGATGACTGTATCCTATGAATGTGTATATTGTGGTTTGGGAGATGGGGTTCAATAGATTAAGAATTATATCAATGTATGGTGAAGATGGAAACCAAAATTATTCTATTTAAACAAAAATAGCTCTGAATAAATCTACATCTTTACTTGTGTAAATCCAGAATGTGAACAGAATGAGTGTTCTTTGCTTACATTCCTAGAAACTTCTACTTGGTGGTGTAGGATATTATTTTAGACGGCTGTCAATCTTCTGAGACCATATGGATGGTGATAAAGCATCAATTTAGATATTGCTCTATTCTGTGTAGATACAATTTTACCTTTCCCTAGGTTTAAGCCCACCTCCCAGAAGCTAAAGTATATTCCTACTAAAGTTGGAATACCCCAAGTGTTAGTGGGAATGTAAAAAGCCCAGCCCAGACCAAAGTTGTTACACTACATTAAAAAAAAAAACATAATTTGAAAGGACCTCACTCATCAACTATTTCACCCCATTGCTTTATAAGAATATCATACAACAAAAAAAGGATTTCCCATATCTTGTGAGAAGATATATAGGTTAATTGCTTCCCTTGGTGGTAGTTTGACATTCCTAGTGATCGGCAGTTTATGTCTTGGGAGTCATATTTGGTAAGTGTCCAAAATTTCTGGTATTCAGAGAATTTTGAAGGAGGAAGAGAAAAAGAAGAAGAGTAATAACAAAAAGAAGTTGGTCTGAGATTTAATGCTTGTGTCCTACATTACCTGTTTAATCTTAATTGAGTCTCGCAACCACCCAGTGAGGTACATGCTACTATTATCCCCATTTTATGAATGGCTAAATGACTTTTCTATAGAGTGCTAGTAAGCCTCTATCAAAATTCGAATTCAATTCCTCCGGACTCCAAGTCCAGCGCTCTATATTACTAAACAAGGTTCACAGAAAAATTACCTTGGCTTCTGCTGGGAGGAAAATGTGCATGTGTGTGTGTTAGTGTGTTTATAACAGGAAAGAAGTTATACTTTTCCATTGCTATTACATTTTATTATGATTACATTCCATCAGAACATGAGACCCTTGAGGAACAATGTCATTTCCCCATGATATAGCACATAGAAAGAAAGAAATCAATTGTTTAATCTAACATATGAATGTAACTAATAACAAAGGTTGATACATAAGCCTGTACCTTCAGAAAAGCTCAATAAGAGTGACTACTAGTAATTCTTATATATATATATATATATATAATCGTGTTAATAATAACTAGGCTTTTATATGTTGTAATGTTTGCAAAGTATTCCACAAACTTTATCTAATTTGATGCTTATAAAAGTGCTTTGAGGTCAGTGCTGTAATTATCCACATTTTACAGATGATGAAACTGTGCTGAGAGAAGTGAGGTAATTGACTCAGGGTCAGACACTTAGTAAGTATCTGAGGAAAACTTTGCACTTCACATTTTTCATCTCCAAGTCTAACACTCTATTCATTTTATTACCTAGCTGCCTAGGTAAAGTTTAATCCTAATTTTACCTATTACTCCATTATACTTTTTACTTCGAACACAGACACGATACTTTATGGGTGAACCGGGTTCTCTCCAAAACTTTTTTCACTGCCTCTTTCACATCTTTGTTTCTCAGGCTATAGATGATGGGGTTCAGCATGGGAATCACAATGGTATAAAATACAGCCACCACCATGTCATGGCTCAGAGAGTAGCTGGAAGTGGGCCTCAGGTACATGAAGAGGATGGTCCCGTGGTAGATCGCTACTCCTGTCAAATGGGAACCACAAGTAGAGAAGACTTTCTTTCTCCCTTCAACTGAGCGGATCCTCAGAATGGCAACTAAGATGAAGCCATAAGAAACCAGGACAATCAGGATGGTGAAGATCTCAATTGAGCCCACAAAGATGAAAAGCAGAAGTTCATTGAGATGTGTGTCAGAACAGGAGATGGCCAGGAGTGGGGGGGCATCGCAGAAGATGTGTTTGATTACATTGGATGCACAAAAGGATAAACTAAATGTAGCCACAGTCTGCAAAATGCCATTTGACACACCTCCTATGTATGAACCAATGATAAGAGGCACATAGACTCGTGGTGACATGATGGCTGTGTAAAGCAGAGGGTTACAGATCGCAATGTAGCGGTCATAAGCCATAGCAGCCAAAAGGAAACATTCAGTGCTGCCAAAAGTAACGAAGAGAAGCATCTGGACGACACAACCAGAAAAGGAAATGGTCTTATTCTCTGCTAGGAAATTGACCAACATCTTAGGTGTGACCACTGAGGAATAGCAAGCATCCAAGAAAGACAAGACGCTAAGGAAATGGTACATGGGGGTGTGAAGTCGGGAATCGACAACAACTAACACAACTAACCCCAGATTCCCCACAAGGGTAAAGAGATAGATTGCAAAGAACAGCAAGAAGAGAATGACTTGGAGAGCTAGGCGGTCTGTAAAGCCAAGTAGAACAAAGATGGTGACCTCAGTGTTATTAGGCATGTTTTCTTTTGCATTTATCCAACTCTGGGGGTACAAGAGAGTTGCAAGTACAAGTGAAATCTGCAGCAATCGATCATATTATAGAAATTCTAAGCCTCATGAATGAGAAGTGATTTCATTGTGATGGTTCCTTTGATGCCCTTCCTTATAATAGAAAGTGAATTTTCTGTATCCTCTATGAATGTCAATTGAAAGATTATGTTTCGGTGGCTGTGTCCCTAGTGAGCACCTCAGGGCTTCCTTGCTGGAAGCATAAATGAACACCTTCCTCTAAAATAAAAACATTATTTTTCAATGAAAAGACGAATCCATGGTCTTACTTCAAAACTAAAACAGAATAATGTAATAATATATTATAATTAAATTCTACCAGTAAGAAAGTTGTTCTTTACGATACTCAAAGAAGATCCATTCTTCTATAAAGAAAGAGAATTTGATTGGGTAACTTTTGACTTCACTACCACTGGCAGCCATTTATAATCTTTAAAAATATGTGCAGTTGTAAATATTTTCCAATGGCCATACTGTGGGTGATTACTGATTCTGACCCTAAAGAAAACAGAAACATGGGATTAAATTCTGGTTCTCCTATTTACTACCTGTATGACTGTGAAGTCATTTAACTTTCCTCATTCTCATTTTCTTTCTTTCTTTTCTCTCTCTCTCTCTCTCTCTCTCTCTCTCTCTCTCTCTCTCTCTCT
>NW_027185804.1:42085235-42122824 GCF_028583685.1 Petaurus breviceps papuanus
CTCTCTCTCTCTCTCTCTCTCTCTCTCTCTCTCTCTCTCTCTCTCTCAGTACAAGGGCATTGATTGTGTAGTTACTCTATGGTCTATTCCCTATATAGTCTATGGTCTATACCCTAGAGGTATGATCCCACCAAATGGTTAAACTTAATTTCAAGATTTATTATTTTCTAACACAAAACTTAAAGACTGATAGATCTCAAAGAGAACCTTTGTACCTCACAGAAAGTAAAAGCTGGAAGATGTCAGAGTGCATCACATCCAACTGTCAGACATGAATCCATAAAACATAAAGGACAAATGTTTGCTGATCAGAAAAATTGACTTATCTAAAAGTTTCACCATTGTTTTTAGTTCTAACCTCTAAGGCCAGATGGGAGAATATGTGCTACTTGCATATAACAGATATATCCAGATGGACTGCTACTCTACTCTCCCTAAAATTAATTTTTCCCAGATTATACATTTCTAGCAATTTCAAAAAATCTCTTCATAATACATTCTCTAATCTCACCATTCTTGTTGAATTCCTTTGTATTCACTCTGAGTTGTCAAAGTCTTTAAAATGTGACATCAAGAAGTCAACACAATATTCCAGGTTCGGTCTCTTGAAGTATCCGGCAATAGCAAGGTAATTTTCTGTTATGACACTCTGCCTATTTGAAATGTAAAATATGAGATCTAGAAGAAATATTAGAACATAATAACAACTTACATTTTTATGCATTGTGTAGTACTTCAAGCTTACAACTATATAACTTGAAGCAATCCCATGAGGTATGTGTGTCAAGCATTATTAATTTTCATGATATGCCTGATGAAAGTGAGTCACAAAGATGCTAAGTGACTATTATCAAGATATACAAGCTAACAATATGAGACCCATGATACTAACACATTTATCTATGTTCTAGTATCTAATAAATGCTTGCTGATTGACTCCAACTACAGAATGCTGCCCACACCACTTACTTAGGGAATATTAAGTGCAAATCTCATTTAACAGGTTTTTGCTACGTAACTTGAGAAGAAAATCACAGAACTCCCTGGGTTTTTATTTCATCAATCTTAAGGTGAAGAGGTTAGACAAATAGTTATTGCTTTTGTTAATAAGTTAAAGCTTATTGCCTTCTATAGACATTCTATGTCTACAGAAGTCTTCTAAATTGGTAGTAACTGTCCAAAAAAGAAGAGAACTATACGTAGTTATTTGGAAAAAAATCTGTAATCTTCAAATGGAGTGCAAAGACAAGGAACCTGTCTTCTTCATCTTTGCATATTGCAAAGTACCTAATGGAGGTTCAGTGCCTGGTACATAATAGACATTTCATAATTATTCATTGATTGAAAGTAACACTTCCCTGAATATATGAATGTATATTCCTGTGAATAAATGAAAATAAACTTGATAAAAGTGAATTAATCCTCTTCATGTAAGTGTACATGACTTGGTCATAAAAAAATAAAGTACACAAGAAAAACGAATTTAGATTGGAGTGTCCATCCTTATAGTGTGCTAGACAAAAGGGGATGTCGGTGACAATGAGAAAGGATGTACTCTAGATCAGAATTAGAATGCTACTGTAGTTCTCCCTAGGTCAGATCTAATTTCAAAATTGTCCATCCTACCTGTGGAATAGAAGAACAGAAATTGTAGAGTAAGTAGATTATGAGTGCCAGGTATATAAATCACTTCCATGTATTTCCCTTAATTATTCAGTGTCTCAGTGGGGAACAGTCCTAGAGGGATGCAAATAACTCAACTTCTGGGAAAGAAGCACTTAAATGTTGTAAACAAATGAGTAAGTACATATTAGGTAATAGTGGAAATGTTGAAGTTTACTTTCTGAAGGGTCGCTACTTCTTCAGGATTATGAAGCAGAGTAAATATTTAATACAAACATGTTATAGTGGAAGAACATTAAATAGGCAATAAAATATTTTTGGTTTCTAGTCATATTTCTCTCATTTTTATATGAGATAATAAATGCAGAATGTATATTCTCTGACCATCAGATTCTTTACCTTAAAAAAGAGATAATAATATCTGCCATACTCAAAGAAGTCAGATTTTTTTTTAAATTTTGTTTTAAATACACGAATATCTTTGGAGTTCTGTTCAGTCCTTCCACTATTGTCTTCTCACACAAGGGCAGAACCCCTGGGCTCTCCAAGAATATGTCCATGGAGTAAAAGTCCTCCAGAGGACCATAAGATACTTTAAAAGAATTAAATAAGAGATTAGTGGCACGTTTTATTTTTCTGACATCTTAGCTTCAGACTAGCTAAACACGTGAAGGCCTTTTAAACACTGCATAATATGGCTCCCACATATGTTTCCAATCTCATTATGTGTGATATATTTAAACAGTCTCTCTACTAGAAAAAAAAGCTAAATAGTTGAAAAATGGGAAGGAGGCACTTGAAAGCCATCATGAGAGTGAGCTGCCTGCTGAAAAACTACAGGAAAACAGTAAGTTAACAAGTATTTGTTAACATAAGATGAAATAGAATACTTAAATAATTCTTTCTTTAAAAAAAAAACAAATTGAAAAAGCCATCAATAAGTTTATGAAGAAAAAAATCAGCAGACTAGGTGAATTCAAAAGTGAATTATACCTGATATTTAAAGAACAACTAATTCCAATGCTATATAAACTATTTGAGAAAATAGGAAAATATGGAAACTACCAAAATCCTTTTAGGAAGAAAACAAAGTCAGAGCTCCTGCATCCAAAGCTTCCAAGAAAAATACGAGCTAGTTACAGGCCATAGAGGACCTTAAGAAGCAGCAAAGAGAAGTAGAGGAAAAATTGGGAAGAGAAATGAGAACAATGCAAGAAAATTATGAAATGAGAGTCCAACAACCTGACGGAGGAAAATAACACCTTAAAAAATAGACTAACTCAAATGGCAAAAGAGGCTCAAAAAGGCAATGAGGAGAAGAATGCCTTAAGAAGCCGAATTTGTGATATGGAAAAAGAATCTCAAAAGCTCACTGAAGAGAATCATTCCTTCAGAATTAGATTGGAGCCAACGGAAGCTAGTGACATTATGAGAAAGCAAGATACTATTAAACACATACAATATGGTCATATATACATATGTGTATGTGTATATATAGGTGTACACGTGTACATAGACAGAGGGCACTATACCAATTTAATAGGAAGGGATGATACTTAAAAGATGAAATTAAGATGTGAGAAAGAGATATAATGAGAGGAGATGGGGAGAGACAAAATGGGGTAATCTATCTCATATAGAAGAGGCAAGAGAAAAATGGTTACAATGGAAGGGAAAAATAGGAAGGCAAAAGGGAATGGGTCAACCTTACTCTCATTGAATTTGGCTTAGGGAGGTAATGACACACACACTAAATATGGTATTTCAGCTTACAGGACAACAATGACAATAATGGAATTTTAATTTCTTTTTTTTAATTACCCACCACCCCAAAATAGTCATCCCACTTTATACCCCCTCCCCCAATCTGTTCTCTCCTATATATAAGCATGCTTCTCATGCTTCACTTCCTTCTTGTATTTGAATATCCAATTTTCTTTTCAGCTCTGATTTTTTCATGAAGAATGCTCCCCCATTCCCCCTCCAGCTTTCCAGTAGGGCAAGAAGGATCTCTATACCCCAGTGCCTGTATATCTTATTTCCCAGTTGCATGTAAAATAATAATAATAATAAATCTAAAACATTTGATTTTAAAACTTTAAATTGCAGATTATTTCCCTTCCTCCAATGTCACCCATCATTATTGGAAGATAAGCAATTTAATATAGTTTGTACATGTGCAGCTAGCTATGTAAAACATTTCCATAGTGGATATATTGTGAAAGACTGACTATATTTCCCTCCATCCTATCGCGACCCTAACTTGTTCTATTCTCTACTTTGACCCTGTCCCTTTACAAAAGTCTTTGCTTCCAACTTCCTTTGCCCCGACCTGCCCCCCCCATCATCCCCCTGTCATCCCCTTCCCCCCAATCTCCTGAAGGGCAAGATACCCCATTTAGTGTGTATGTCATTGCCTCCCTAAGCCAAATTCAATAAGAGTAATGTTGACTCATTCCCTTTTGCCTTCCTGTTCTTTCCCTCCATTGTAACAGTTCCCCTTGCTGATTTTATATGAGATAATTTACCTGATTCTGTCTCTCTACCCCATCTCCTCTCATTATATTCCACTCTCACCTCTCAATTTCACCTTTTAAGTATCATCCCTTCTTATTCTCTCGGTCCTGTGCCCTCTGCCTATGTATACCTGTACACATATATACATACACTCACATATGTATTCATAAAACCATATACCCTCCTATGTTGACATATATATGTATGCATACACATATATTTATATTCCTTCAACTCTCTTCATACTGAGAAAATTTTCATAAGTTACAATTATCATTTTCTTCCATGTAGGAATGTAAATAGGTCTACTTTGATAAGTTCCTTATGATTTCTTTTTCCTGCTTACCTTCTCATGCTTCTGTTGCTTGTTGTATTTGAATGTCCAATTTTCTTTTCAGCTCTGATTTTTTCATGAAGAATGCTTGAAAGTCCTCTATTTTATTGAGTTACCATATTTTCCCCTGAAACATGAAGCTCAATTTTGCTGGGTAAGTGATTTTTGGTTTTAATCCCAGCTCCTTTGACCCCTGGAATATCATATTCCAAGACGTTCAATGCTTCATTGTAGAAGCTGCCAGATCTTGTGTTACCCAATTGTGTTTCCACAATATTCAAATTGTTTCTTCTTTTCTGCCTGTAATGTTTTCTCCTTTATCTGGGAACTCTGGAAAGGTGGTTATAATATTCCTAGGAGTTTTCTTTTGGGGAACTTTATCAGGAAGTATTTGGTGGATTCTTTCAACATCTATTTTGCCCTCTAGTTCTAAAATATCAGGGCAACTTTCCTTGAGATTTTCTTGAAGGATGATTTCTAGGTTCTTTTTTTGATCATGGCTTTCAAGTAGTCCATTAATTTTAAAATTATTTCTCCTGTATCTATTTTCCAGGTCAGTGGTTTTCCCAATGAAATATTTCATATTGCCTTCTATTTTTTTTCATTTATTTGGATCTGTATAATAGTGTCTTGATTTCTCACTAGCTTCCTTTGGCTCCAATTTAATTCTGAAGGAATGATTCTCTTCAGTGAACTTTTGAGATGCTTTTTTCCATCTGGCAAATTCATCTTTTTAAGGCATTCTTCTCCTCTTTGTCTTTTTGAGACTCTTTTGCCATTTGAGTTAGTCTATTTTTTAAGGTGTTTTTTTTCAGTCAGTTTGTTGACTCTCACAATTTTCTTGCATTGTTCTCATTTCCCTTCCCAATTTTTCCTCCACTTCTCTTATTTGGTTTTCAAAATCTTTCTGAAACTCCTTTATGGCCTGTAACCAGTTCATATTTTTTTTGTAAGCTTTTGGTGCAGGAGCTCTGACTTTGTTGTCTTCCTCCTGTCCCATGCTTTGATCCTTTTTATCCCCAAAAAAGGAATCCAAAGTCGATTTGGTGTGCTTACTTTGCTTGGTTGCCTTACCACTCAATTACTTGACTTTTGATCTTTTTGCCACAGTAGAACTTTGCTTCCAGAGAGGAAAGGTTTTTCCAATTCCCTGGGGTATTCTCACCTGCTGGAGGACTTAGTTGGGCGCCCTCTCAGAAGACTCCACTGAGTCTGCCACCTGTTCATGCACCCCAGGACTACCACCCTTGATAGCATTGGAGACCCAAACAGGTTAAAGCAAGAGAGGTTATTCCTCAGAGTGGTTGCTTGTTCCCCCTACAATCTGCAGGCCAGGGGTTTTGAAGCACCCATGGGGCAGTGGCCTGTGCACCTCTGCCAATTCTCCCTCTGGGGGCAGAGGCTGCACTGCACTCCTGGACCCTCTGTTCCCACACAGTTCACACTGAACTCTCACTTTGTTTTTGGCAACTATAGGCTGATAATTCTGAAAATTGCCACAGCTGGCAGTGATATACTCTCCTGAAGTTCCTCCAGCCAGGGCATGTTGTGGCTGCCCTGAGGCTAAAACCATGGACTCACATGGGACTGGTCTCAGCTCCCAGTATGCTGCAATGGACCTTTCCTATCTGCCTGCTAGGCTGCCTTCAGTGGGAGGTTTGTCTCTCTCCATCACTTTGTGGGTTCTGTAGCCCTAAAGTTTTTTTTAGAGTCATTTTTTGTAGGTATTTCAAGTTGGTTATGGAGGGGACATACAAAGTTTTCCTGCTTCTTTGTTGCCATCTTGCCTTCATCCCCGGAATTTTAATTTCTTTAAGGGCCTCAAATGCCTCTTAGCAATTATAGTTAGAAAGTCAGAACCTCTCTAATTGGGATGACCCCTGGTTATCTGTCCACTTGGGGAGACTGAACAACGCCCAATTTTTACAAGAGAGACAATGGCAAGGGACCTGTCCTTTCGGGAGAGGCTCAGATTATACTGGCTTTTATTTCCAGATTTAAAAAAAAAAAGATCCTTGTTAGCAAGCAAATATTGAGCAGAACTAGGAATGAGAGAAGAAGAGAGACATGGGATTTGACAAAATAAGGAACAGGATAAATTATGGGGTAGAATTGGTTACTAAATGATAGAACATAATTTCAATTTTCTTCAATATGAAATGCACCCCCATAAATAATCAGTCTTTGTATATATTACCCATAAATTCCAATGTGAAGAGAGAGAAATTCCATTTAAAATAACTGCAAACAATATAACATACTTGTTAATCTACCTGTCAAGACAAACTCAGGGATTATATGAATACTATTAAGAAACACTTTGGAGGGGAGGGGGGCAGAGCCAAGATGGCATCATAGAAGCAGGAAAACTCCCTGAACTGCCCCCAGAACCACCTCAAATATTTATAAAATATGACTCTAAACAAATTTAAGAGCTACAGAATACACAAAGTGACAGAGAGAAACAAATCTCCCACTGAAGGCAGACTGGCAGGCTGGCAGGAAAGGTCCATTGCACAATGCTGAGAGTTGAGCCCAGCCCCATATGAGTCCATGTTTTAGCCCCAGGGCAGCCCCAACCCGTGACTATAGCAGATTTTGGGAAAGTGAATCACCAGCAGCAGTGGCAGTTTCCAGTATTATCAACCTATAAATGCCAAAGACAAAGTGAGAGGTTAGTGTAGAACTCTGTTGGAAACATGGAGTATGGAGGAGTGGGTCTGGCCCCTGCCCTCAGAGGTAGAAGTGACGGAGGTGCAACAGGCCTGCAGCCACCTCCATGTGGCTGCTTCGAAGCTCCTGGCCTGCAGATTATAGGGGGGACAAGGGACCATTCAAAGGGTATTTGCCCTTGCTTTAACCTACCTGGATAAGGATTGAAGTCTTGGGTTATGGTCCTGAGGGGTGGCACCAGGGAGCCAGAGTGTGGGGGACTGTAGAGACGGTGCCCTCCTAATAGCTTTGGCAGAGAACACCTCAGCAATTTGGGACCAAACTCTTCCCTCTGGAAGCAGAGTTCTGCTGTGGCAAAGAGCTCAAAAATCAAGTAATTGAGTGGCAACATGAGCAAGCAAAACAAGCACAGCAGTAAAACCTTAGATTCCTTTTTTGGGGAGAAAAAGTATCAGAGCATGGAATTTGAGGAAGACTACAAAAAGTCAGAACTCCTGCACCAAAAGCTTCCAAGAAAAACATGAACTGCTTACAAGCCATGGAGGAACTCAAGAAGGATTTTGAAAATCAAGTAAGAGAAGTTGAGGAAAAATTGAGAAGAGAAATGAGAATGATGCAAAAAAAAAAAAAATCAGGAAAAGAGAGTCAACAACCTGAATGAAGAAAATAACACCTTTAAAAGTAGGTTAATTCAAATGGCAAAAGAGGCCCAGAAAGACAATGAGGAGAAGAATGCCTTCAAAAGCCAAATTTGCCATATGGAAAAAGAATTTCAAAAGTGAACTGAAGAGAATAATTCCTTCAGAATTAGATTGGAGCAAATGAAATGACAAATCAAGATAATATAAAACAGTTCCAAACAAATGAAAAAATAGAAGACAATATGAGAAATACTTTGCATGAATAAAGACACAATTAAATAATTGGAAAAATATTAATTGCTCATGAGTAAGCCACGTCACTATAATAAAATGACAATTCTACTAATTTAGTGCTGTATGAATGTAATTGCCAAAATAAAATTGTAGATCAAGAAAAAATGTTTTAAAAATTCATCTGGAAGAACAAAAGGTTAACAATATCAAGGGAATTGATAAAAAGAAAATGTGAAGGAAAGTGATTTAGCAGTATCAGATCATATACTGTATTACAAAATGATAATAATGTAAACAATCTGCTACTGAGAAATTTAGATAGCTCCACATTTTAAAGTAAAGTATTTAAAAGATGAAATAATTTATAATTTGGTAGCTCTATATCAGTAATAAATAATTAATGAAATGTTAATGGGTAATTGTGGATAGTATAGTACTTGCTATGAAACAGAGTGATAGATACACACTAGCTAATGACCATAATATTCTACTGTTTGGCAAGAACAAATATCCATATTTTGGGACAGGAAAATAATACTTGACATAATTTGCTCTGAAAATTGGAAACTAGTGTCAGGCCAACATCTAACACTGTGTACCAGAATAAGGTCAAAATGGGTACCTGATACAGACATAAAAGGTGATATTCTAAGCAGATTATCAAAGCATCAAATGCTTTATCTGTCAGATTTGTGTTTATGAGAAGAATTTATGATCAAAGAAGAGAGAAAGATTATTATAGGAGATAAAAAATGATAGTTTTGATTTTACCAGATTGAAAGGTTTTTGTATAAACTCGGTCAAATGTGTAAGAATATGAGTCATTCCTCAATTGATAAATAGTGAAAGGGTATGAACAGGAAGTTTCAAACAATTAACTGAAACTATGTATAGTCATTAAAAAATGTTCTACTCAGCTCCCAATGTATTTGAGAAATGAGGCCTTTATCAGAGAAACTTGCTGTAATCCCCTCCCCACCCCAGTTTACTATTTTCTGTCTAATTTTGGCTGCATTAGTTATATTTATGCAAAAGATTTTTAATTTGTGTAATCAAACTTATCCATTTCATTTCTTCTGATCATATTTATCTTATTTGGTCACAAAATCTTCCCCCATTGTTAGAACTGACAGGTATATTTTTCCATGCTCCCTAATTTACAAATTATATCACTGTTTACTTCTAAAGCATTTATCCATTTTTCCTTTATCTTGGTATATAGTATGGGATCAATTGTCTATTCTTCAGTTCTGCCTAACCCCACTATCCAGTTTTTCCCAGAAATTTTGTCAAATACTGAGCATTTACACCCCTCCCCAAAAGTTTTGCTCTTTGGGTTTTTCAAAGATTTAATTACTCTATAATTTTCTACCATGCATTATGAGGCTAATCTGTTCTGTTGATCCATGAATGTATGTCTTAGCCAATGCCAAAAAATCTTTATGGTTTCCGCTTAGGCAATGTATTTTGAAATCTCAGGTTGTCAGGCTGTCTACCATCACAAAAAAAACAAAAAACCGACAACAACAACAACAAAAACAACAGATTTCCTTGATATTCTTGACTGTTCTTCCAGATGAACTTCATTCCTTTTTTTCTAGCTCTATAAAATTTTTCTTTGCTAGTTTGATTGTTATGGCTCTAAATAAGTAAATCAACTTAGATAAAATTGACATTTTTATTATATAGGCTCAATCTACCTAAGAACAATTAATATTTCTCCAAATGCTTAGTTTTGATTTTATTTCTAGGAAAAGTGTTTTATAATTGTGTTCATATAATCCATGAGATTTGCTTCAAAGGTAGACTACCATGTATTTTATATTAACTGTAGTTATTTTACATGGCATTACGCTTTCTATCATTTCCTACTGGGTTTTGTTGGTATCATATAGAAATCTTCACTCTTTATGTTGGTTTATTTTATATCCTGTTAAAATTGTTATTTGTTTCAACTAGTTTTTTAGTTGATCCTGTAGGGTTCTCTGAGCATGCTATCCTATCTAAAAAGAGTTATAGTTTTGTTCCCTCATTGCCTTCTTTTATTCCCTCAATTTATTTTTTCTTGTCTTATTGCTATAGCTAGCATTTATTCTTTTGCTCTTTTTTGGAGGGGGAAAGGAAGAGAAATTGGGATTAAGTGACTTGCCCAAGGTCATGAAGCTAGTAAATGCTAAATGTCTGAGGCTGGACATGACAGGCTATCACTTCTTGTACAATGTTGAATAACAGTAGTGATAATGGGCATGCTTGCTTACCCCTTATCTTATTGGAAAGGCTTCAAGTTTATTCGCATTATAGATAATGCTTACTCAGTTTTAGATAGATAATACCATCCTAAGAATGGATGTTTTATCTTGAAGAAAGCCTTTTTCTGTACATATTGATATAATCATATGATTTCTATTGTTTTTATTATTGACATAGTCAATTATGCTTATAGTTTTCCTAATGTTGAACCTGCTCTGAATGCGTAGTATAAAACTAACTTATTAATAGCGTATGATCTTTATGTGTTGCTGTAGTCTCCTTCGTAATCTTTATTAAAAAAATATTTCAGGGGCGGCCAGGTAGCACAGCGAGTAAGAGCACCGGCTCCAGTGTTGAGAAGACCTGGAGATTGAATCCCGGGCTCAGACATTTAGCACCCACCCAGAAACACCTGGCCATGTAGCCTTGAGCAAATTACTTAACCCCAATTGCTTAGGGGTGGCCAGGTGGCTCAGCGAGTAAGAGCACCGGCTCCAGTGTCGGGATGACCTGGATCAAATCTGGGCTCAGATACTCAGCACCACACCCAGAAATAACTGGCCGTGTAACCTTGAACAAGTTACTTAACCCCGATTGCTTAAAAAAAAAAAAATTAAATATTAAGAAAATTGTTCTATAGTTTTCTTTCTTGGTTTTTGTTCTCCCAAATTTAGGTATGAAAGTATTTTTTGTCAAGAAAAATGAATTTAGTAGGACTCTTTTAGGAATTTTCTTTCCAAAATAGTACATGGTATTAGATTAATGTGTTTCTTAAATTTTTTATAGAATTCACTTGTAAATCTATCTGACAGAGGGTATTTATACTTAGGGAACTCACTGATGGCTTGTTCAATTCATTTTTTCTAAGATTGGGTTAAATATTAACTTTTCTCTTCTGTCAATCTAGTTTAAATTTTATTTTCATTGTCAGTTCAACTAGAAAACAATTCAATAATATAACTCCTACAAATTGCTTTAATTTCATCTTATTTGGTTATATATTCACACCACTATTATTTAATATTCTGCCAAAAATGTGAGCTATAACAATCAAAGAAGAAAAAAAAATTAAAGGAATTAGAATGAGCAATGAGTAAACAAAATGATCACTCTTTGCCTATGACATAACGGAATACTTATTGATCCTTTTTGTCCATAAGGGGAACTACAACCTGTAAGTGGATATAGGCAATAGATTGGCCAAAGTACAACTGGTCCTACAGCATAGGGGTCCCCTGTAATTGCTTTCTGATCAGTTAACATGATCCCTTAGCACCTCTTGGTTGAGACCTCTTAACTGCTTCTCTAACCACCACCTAGTCCGGCCACTGATATTTTATCCACATGGCCTCCAGGCCAGCCTCCACCTTCATGCATTGCTGTAGTCTCCTTGTTCATATTTATTTAATTAAATTTAATTAATGAATTAATTCATTTAATTTATTTATTTTAAATTTAATTTAATTAAAAAATAAATTTTAAAATAAATATGAGCAAGTTGACTACAGCAACACAAGATCTCTTTTTCTGACCTCCTAAATTGTTTTGGTCTGAAAGAATGTTCTGACCTGACCTTTTGTTGATTGTGTCACTCCAGAATTCAATTTGAAATGTTACTTTAAAGTTGTTTGGAGGGGAATGTTGAAAGAGTTTGGCTTAGTGCTTCTTCAACTCTACTATCTTGGCCAATACTTCTTTTTAATGGCATTCCCTACTGATAAAATAATTTGAAAACAAGGAATGAAAGTGACTTGCTCACTGTCAATCAGTAATTTCCTCACATGTGCCAAATTAAGAATATTATTTTTTTCAAATCAAATGATGACAGTAGCAAAATCACTAATCCCATTGTGAAAATTAAAAGTAACCTCAATTAGCAAAAAGTAAACCCTCAAATTCAATGTCTTTTTTTTTAACTCTGATTAAGATAGCAAATATTTCCTCCTGAGAGGGAGCTTCTTCATGCAATATTTCAGGAAGCAACATTTTAATTGCTTCATCAAATTTCCCACTGAAAGTCCCCTGTGAAATGATCCCCAAGTGGAGACAATTTAGAGTTATAAACCCTTCTGCATCATTCAACACCCATGCATTCAAGGCATTGGTGATGTTGCCAAGAACACTTACTGATTGATCACAGGTAGGTTTTAAAATTCAGTGGGATTTTAGAAATCCAGTAGAAGAAGCCAAAGCTTTGATCTCTTCTTTTATTTCTTCATGGAGAAGAAATAATCCATTGGTTATTTTCACATTGTGTATAGGGATGCAGGTGAAAGAAAATGAAGAAAGATGAAGGGGTAATCAATGAGAAATAATGTACATGAGACAAATTAAAGGGGATGATATGTATCTTGATTCTCTGATTCGTCATTTGGAAATAAGTAAGAGAATGAAATTTTGGAAGGCTCAGGTTCCTATTTAATATAATAATTTATTTTCCCTACCAACAGAATTATGAACAAGAACCTAATGACAAATTTTCTAATAGTTATTCCATATTTAAAGCCAATAGACCAGAGTCATTATATTATCGTTAAGTATAATTTAAAACTTTAGATCCCAATGAGTTGTAAAAGGTAATTCACCTGAAAAGAGACTTTGATTTAGAGATGGTTGTCATAAGGATCAAATGAGATTATATATATATATAAAGAGAGAGACAGAGACAGAGAGACAGAGACAGAGAGACAGAGACAGAGAGAGACAGAGACAGAGAGAGACAGAGATAGAGAGACAGAGAGAGACAGAGAGACAGAGAGAGAGAGAGAGACAGAGAGAGAGACAGAGAGAGAGAGAGAGAGAGAGAGAGAGAGAGAGAGAGAGAGAGAGAGAGAGAGAGAGAGAGAGAGAGAGAGAGAGAGAGAGAGAGAGAGAGAGAGAGAGAGAGAGAGACAGAGAGAGAGAGAGAGAGAGAGAGAGAGAGAGAGTGCTTTACAAATCTTAAAGTAGTATGCAAATGCTAGCTATTGATATCATTATTTGCGTTGTTGCTCCCATTTTTCAGATGAGGAAACTGTGGCTTATGGAGGTTAAATTACTTCCCTAGGGTAATACACCTAGTGTCAGAGCCAGGATTAAGTCTCAGTCTTTCATGCCTCCAAGTCCTTTGCTTTTTCTATCATATCATTTCTGAAATTTAATAATTCTATCTTTTCTTGTCTATCATCTCAACTTCCAACTCCCTTTTCTCCCCCTTTTTTATTCTTCTTTCAGCACATATAGCTATTTGATGGTAAATCTGGGGATATTTACATATTTACATGGGGGGGAGGGGGGAGAGAAGGGGGGTTTGCCTTGAAGGAATTTCACTACTCAAGCCTTCTTTCAGAGTAGGAAGGGTTTATTGTGATGCCAAAAGAACTGGGTGAAATTAAGGAATCTGCTCAATTTGATGAGGGTAAGACTTGTACTTATATAAGAAAAGACCAGTAAGAAGATCTGGAAGTGATTAAGGAGTGACAAATAGCCTGGGGTGGTTCAAGAGCAGACAATGAAAGGAGTTAAGTGGTCAGAGAGTCACAGTGAAAATGCAGTTAAAAGGATTATTGAGTATCTAGGTAGAAATGCAGGGAAGTTCAGGGGCTGATTTGCTTTCAAAGCCAGGTCTTTTCCTTTAAGGGATTCCAAGTTAATCCCATATAACCCCATCACTGCCACTAACTATGCGTGTAACTTTTAGCAAATGAATTAACCTTTATGTTCTCATATATGAAATGAAGAGCTATGGCAGATAAATCTAATACCTGAAATGGCTTTCAAATTTAAAATTGTATATGTCTATGATCCCTAAGTTTTAAGAAGTCATATACAGTTTTATATAATGGAAAACTCCCAGACAATTAAAGCTGCTTCTTTGAAAGGTGAACTAAATATTATTGGAGGCCTTCAGGAGATGTCTGAATGATTACTTTGGGACATATTTTATGGAGTATTCACATGCAGGCACTCCTTAGATTAAATAGCTCTGAGATCTCCTCTCCATTTCTGAAATTCTCTAATTTTATGATTCAGAGCAATGTAAGCCTCTGAGAGAAAATAAATATGGTCTGGGAGTGAGGAAAAGATGAGAAATAAAAGAGAGAAGGAAATAAAAGATAACAGAGGTTTTATACAGTAGATCTTTTCAAATATTTGAAAAGGTTTTATGTGAAAAAGAAAGTCAACTTTTTTTTGGTATGGAGCCAGCTTAGACCAAAAGAGAAGAAATCCTAGGAAGACAGATTTCAGCTCAGGATAAAGAAGAATTTCCTAAGAAAAACTTATGACATTGCAAGAGGATACCTCACTGAGACTCTAGTGAATGTAAAAAAAAAAAATCATATTCATAAGTACAAGGAAGTGGCATATGTTAATTTATGATTAGTGAAGTTTAATTTGAAGATTAGAAAATCAACATCATACATTTCTATTAGCATTGTCTGTCTTTCAAGGATTGCAATTTCATCATATATCAATAATGTAATATGTAGCCAACATTGTTGCCATGATCTTTGCTTACTTTAAAGAAGAAACTGGCAAAAATAGTGAGACAGAAATACACAGACAAAAATGGAGAGCTACAGAGAGAAAGACAGAGATATCTATATCATAGAGTGGTTATTTTTATTAAATGCTTAAAACGTGTCAGTCACTGTGCAAAGTGCTGCAGGACACACATCTAGGCAAACAACATTCTCCATCCCTAATGATTTTACATTCTGATGGAAAAAGACACCATATAAAGAGGAACTGGAAAAGAGTGAAGCAGGCAGTGATTGGAGGAGACGATCCCCACCAAACACAAGGTGGCAAGTTAGGTGATGGAGTATAGAGTGAACTCAGATGGGAGTGAAGTGAGTCTTAGCTTGGATTCTTCCCCAAATGGGTGTACCGTGGAAGGAGTTGGCAATCTGGAGAGCAAGACTTCAGGGAGGAGGTGTCTCCAGGAGGGCAAGGAAACCAAGTAGAAGTCCAGGGAACAAATCCAGGTTTTGAATGAGTCCACAAGCTTAGTGGGCAGGACTCTGGAGGGGACGATCCTACTATATCATGCCCCAGCAAACCCCATATGGATTATTATTCTGTGGAAAGCATGAGGGCTCCCTTTTAGAAAGTGCAAAGATAATTAGAGTCCAGAGGACATCACTAATGATGGTAAAAGATATCAAGATCACATCATGGGATGTCAGTTGAATGAATTGGTGTATGGTATGGATAAGGGATTTACATGAGATATCTCAGTTTTCTTCAAGTATTTGAATGGCTGCCATTTAGCAGAGGGATTGTATCTGTTCTGTTGAGCCCCCAATTTGAAGAAGGAACAATGGAGAAACTACAGAAATGTGCATTTGGGTTCCAATGCCAGGAAAAGAATCCCAACTATTAGGGCTGTTAAAAAGTAGAAAGGGCTGACTTTAAAAGGTTGGTGCTCTCCCTCATGGCATACTTATTTTCAGGGAAACATTGGAACCGTAGGAAGGATGGTGCTTTCCCTCACAGTATACTTATTTTCAAGCAAACAATGGAGAATGAGATATTAGGCATGTTTTAGACTAAGTTCTTATTTAGTCATGGGTATTACCTCTAAAGTTCCTCCCAACTCCATGTATCTACAACTTTAACACACACCTTTGCCATGACCATACAACATTAGCCTGGCTGTAAAGGTATTTTTTTTTCTCTGTTTGTATTATGGATCTCCTAAGAAGAAGTTAAGAGGATATCTGCCTCAAAACAACATGATATATTCAGCATCCTAGGCATATAAGAAATACTCAACACATTCAACAAACATAGACCTGGACTCAAACAAACATATCAAATTGCAGTTTTGTATCCACTTGGGCCACAAGGTTTACAACATTTAAAAATATGTTACGGATCTTTTTACTTGACAATTATAACATTCCCTTCAAGAGGATAACATTGATAATTCAGAGACTGGTACAGTGAAATATCCTTCAAAAATGACGATTTTTATATCACTAAGAACCTAAGAGAAGCAGCATGGTATATAATACATGGAAATCGGACCTACAAGTTCGTAAGCAGAAGGTTCAAATCCTATTTCTTCTACATACCAGCTGTTTGACTATGGCAAATAATTTACTGACTTGATGCCACCAAGCAACTCTAAGACTATGTTACAAAGGAACTCTTGGTCAACATTGGTGACAGGGACTTCCATACAAAGAATTCATAACTATGATGTGACCACAGGTCCAAACAAAGAAACACATAAAAGACAGAGGTAAACATAACTTTGCAGTGGGAATTAAAAATGTGTGCCATGAAGTTTACACCCCAAACTATGGACTTTTTTTTCTTTTCTCCCAGTGACTGTACATCATTGGAGATCAGATATGATATTTCACTGATAGTCTCCTTGCCAAAGCTATCTTCCCAGCTTCGTGAGGAACAGCAATGGATAGACTGCTTGTCTAGGAGTCAGGAAACCTTGAAGTCAAATCCATCCTCAAACATTTAGTTCTGTGACCCTGAGTAAATGAATTCACCTATGTTGTTGACCTTGTTTTCCATCTGTAAAATGTGACCCAATGACTTCTAAGTCCCTTGCTCTCTAAATCTCTTGTGAATCTCTCGTGTGACCTTGTGAATTGATGAACTGAGACTAACCAAACAGAGGACATTCCTCTCCCACCCCATCATTTGGACATGGTTGCTTCAGTGTAAAATGGGAATAATAGTGGCACCTATCTCACACAGTTGTTCTAAAGATGAAATAAGATATTTGTGACATGCTTAATACAGTATTTTGAACATAGTATGAAAATGGTTGATGTTTTTCCCCCTCATCCACTATGACAATTTTAAAAGACCTTACCCATTACCAACCTGAAATAGGTAGTACAATTATAGTAGGTTCATTTTACTAATGATGAAACTGAGATCCAAAGCAGTGAAGGGATTTGCCCAAAGTTACACAGCTAGAAATTGTAACCAGAATGCCAACCTGGAACTCTAGACTACACCTTCAGAACTTGCTGTAGAAAATTCCAAATACACCAATGATGCTAATAATCACACTCAGGAAGATATGTGCTTAAGTCATTTTGCCAAAAATGGCACTAACATCCACTATAATAAATAACCTGCTATCCTCAGAAGATTGGATTGAGCATCCAGTTATGGAACAAACTATTTCAAGTTGACTAAAAAATTCCCTAACAATTGGATTGGGATTGGACCAGTAAGTTTATTAATGAGGAACTCTCTCTAGTAATGCCAGTTAGCACTTTCTCTATAACTTGTAGTCTTATAGTTGTCTGGATCACTGAGAGTTTACCTGACTTTCTCAGGGTCACAACATCAGTATGGAAAAGAGGTAGAAACTGAGCCCACATCTTCATGGCTCTGATACCATCTCTCTGTAGACTATATAACATAGTGCCCCACAACACAATAAGAACTGTCCTCAAATGGAAAGTCATACAGGCAGTAAGTAAAGAGATACAATGTAAACTTTGGCTACTCACTGACTCCAAAGTCAGCGTCCATTCCATTGAACTATGCCGCCTTTCATTAAATGCTTATTCAATTGAATTGACTTTGTTCTTTTGAATTTGATTTTTGATGTCTCTCATGCTTAGTCTCATATTTACTTTATCACATAGTCTTATGTCTCTTCAATTTATCCCCTATTTTACTCTGGCAAATCAATTTGAATCTGTGGTTATTAATTTCTACATCTGTAACATGATTGTTCTGGACCCACACTTTGGTGTCTAAGCTTTCTTCTAGTTCTGAGGTCTAGGAATTGCATCCTCAGTTTTTCATTTTTCTCAGTTTCTAACTTTCACTCTCCCTATCTCCCTTGCTTTCTCCCATATATGTGAAAATAATCTGTTCATCATATAAAAGAAAATAGTATATATATATATATATATATATATATATATATACACTTAGGATACACTATATATACTAGCAAAGGATAAAGAAATTTCTGTAAATTTAATATCAAGTTATGTGTAATTCCAGGCAAAATCCTGCAGAAGGAAGTCCCTTCATGTTTCTTAATTGCAAAATTACAGAAGTACTGTGAAGGTTCGTCATTTATAAAAACAAAAGTGTCCAAGACCCATTCTTGCTCTACATCTAATAAGCTTATGTTCATAGAAAAACTTAGCATGCATCAACCATTGTTCTAGCCACTAGAGATACATAGGTGCAAACAAAACAGTGCCTGAGAATAATGTATTTACATTTTTATATTCTCTTTGAGACATAGAGGTGGGATGCTGATGTATTTTATTATATCAACATCAGTAAATGGAAAATAACTTTAAAAAAGGAGAATACAAACAAATGGAGGCAGGAAAGGCTTTAGATCATAGTAAATAATCAACAAACGTTTATTAAGCAGCTGCTTAAACAAGCAACTGCTCCTCTACGCCTCTTTTTCACCACCTATTAAAATGAGGAAGGGACATAGATGAGGTGGCTTCTAAGATTTTTTTCCTTGCTTTAAATCCTCTGAATATATGATTTATTCCAGACACTGTGCTAAGCACTTGTTGTTGTTGACTGGAGAAACCAAAAGAAGCAAAAGAGAGTCCCTTCGATGGGGAGCTCACAATCTACTGGCTGAGGGAATAGGCAAACAAATTGGTCCAAACAAGCTGTATACAGGAAAAGGAGAAAACAATTAACAGAGGGAAGGCACTGGGATTACGTGGGGTTAGAAAAGACAAACTGTAGAAAATGAGATTTCAGTGGGTGCTTCAAGGAAGCCAGAAGGCAAAATGAAGAGGTAAAGCATTCCTAGCATGGAGGACAGCGAAATAAATACCTGGATCCAAGAAAAGAAATGTCTAGGTCAGGAAACAGAAAGGAAGCCAGGGTCATTAGATCAGAGAATATGTTGTGCTGCAAATAATAGGTTATGACTCTGCTGAGCCTTTCAGGAATGAGAATGCAAAGGGGTGGGGGGAGGAATAATGTTAATGGAATTTAAGATCTTCCCTGCCCGTGAATAGACCTAATGGGGAGCCCATTAAGGGAAGCTTGGTAGTGGGAAAACTTTCATACTTTTTGTTAATTTCTAATTAAGCAATGAGTCAGGAGGATTGTGATGCCCTTTGGTTCTAAAAAAAAAAGGTGTATATACTCTAAGGTTCGCATTTTGCTTTGAGGTTCATTCATTGGAAGAGTGATTTGACTAGAAGAGACTGGGTAGCCCTTAAGGAACCCCCCTCCCTCCAGCTTTGAAAAACCCAAATGTTGGTGTTCCTGTCTCTGGTAATTACATACATACTGCCTTGGTCAGACAGTTGGATGTGTCTATTGATCTGTGCTAATTTCTCACCGTTAGAAGCCGTGTCTGTTGGTATTTGTTTCCCTGCTTGTATTTTCTCTATATTCTTTGTTTGGATTTTCTCTGAAGTTCGGGGTACTGATTTTCCCCCTGAACTAATGAATATAATTTAAAAAGATTGTTTACACCTTCAACAGCTATTTTTCCTAGTAAAGCAGATCTAAGAACCTGTGGTAGCAGCCATCCTGGGTATACCAGAGTGGTTGCCACTAGAGGGGGATGAGCAGTAATGGAGAAAAAAGCTGAATGAGAGGCATTAAGAAAAAATATATTTGGGGTGGCTAGGTGGCACACTGGATTGAGCACCAGTCCTGGAGTCAGGAGAACCAGAGTTCAAATCTGGACTCATGCACTTACAAAACTAGCCATGTGACCTTGGGCAAGTCACTTAACCCCAATTGCCCTACCTTTCCCCCTACAAAAAGCAAAAAAAATAAATAAAAACAATTTAAAAATATATTAGGAAAAAAGATACTAGATAGTAAAGCTAATGATTTCTTTAGTATTATTGATTATTTCTCTTTATTTTATCAGGAAGCACAGATTCATTCATCTTCCTCTGGGTCTGATCTGAGAAAATGCTCAATTTCACTGATGTGACCGAATTCATTCTTTTGGGATTGACCAGTCGTTGGGAATTACAGGTGCTCTTCTTCATTGTATTCTTAATGGTCTACATTGTCACCCTTATTGGTAACATAGGCATGATCATATTAATCCGAATCAGTCCCCAGCTCAGCAGCCCCATGTACTTTTTTCTCAGCCACCTGTCTTTTGCAGATGTGTGGTTCTCCTCCAATGTCACTCCAAAAATGTTGGAAAACTTGTTATCTGATACTAAAACAATTTCTTATGTAGGTTGCTTAGTACAGTGTTTTTTCTTCATCTTCTTGGTCCACGTGGAAGTCTTCATCCTGGCAGTGATGGCCTTTGATCGTTACATGGCAATTGGAAACCCTTTGCTCTATGGTAGCAAAATGTCAAGAAATGTCTGTATAGGACTTATCTCTTTCCCTTACCTCTATGGTTTCTTTATTAGTCTAATCTCAACTCTGTGGACCTATGGCTTATATTTTTGTGGAAACATTGAGATCAACCACTTCTATTGTGCTGATCCACCACTCATCAAAATGGCCTGTGCTGGAACACATATTAAAGAATACACAATGCGTACACTTGCAGGGCTTAACTTCTCATATTCTCTGTCTGTCATTTTTGTCTCATATATATTCATTCTTATTGCCATCATTCGGATGCGATCTGCAGAAGGGAGGCGGAAGGCCTTTTCCACTTGTGGGTCTCATTTGACGGCTGTAATCATATTTTATGGTACCCTGTTCTTCATGTATCTCCGGACACCCACAGAGGAGTCTGTAGAGCAAGGAAAAATGGTGGCTGTGTTTTATACCACTATTATCCCCATGTTGAACCCCATGATCTATAGCCTTAGGAACAAGGATGTGAAAGAGGCCATGGGCAAAGCTATCAGCAAAATGTGTCCAACAAAATGAGAGAAAACCTGTCATTCCTCAACTTTTACAAGTCATTGGCATTTAGGAAAAACCAATGTGATTATGTTGTACTGAGTCTTCATAGACATTTTGACAATGGGAAAGTTTCCACTACAAACTGGACTTCAGAGAAAGTCACTGAACAAATACTTTTAAATGAATTCTACTGAAAAGTAACCAAATCTTGTGGAAAGGACTTCTGTTTTCTAACTTGTTCCATTTCAACTGCTCTTATGAAATCCCATTGTGGAAATGTGTGAATCCCTGTGTTTTCCCTGCTTTACATTTTGTTGGGCACCTTCTCCATTAGAACTCATAACAGAATTCAACAGGTACTCTCTGCAGTAAACCTGGGTTATATTTCCCAAATTGACACAATAAGTCAAAATAAGGTCATTCAAATTTTATTTTCCTGCAAAAGGAATAATGTTATACAAATTGTCAGATTCTTAACCATATTTAGACATTAATATAATATTTAATATGTTATATAAGCTGATCTTAATAGCATACTATGTAGTAAAAAGTTTTCTAGGATATGTGTATGTGTAATATATATATATATATGTATAGATATATATCTAATAATTAAAAATATAAATAGCATTTTACATAAATATACATTAGAATTTAATTTCTGTTGTTGTTATTATTATTATAATTCTTGCCTTATGTTTACTATAGTCATCTCAAATTTACCTAGCACTTTAGAACTTATATGGTGCTTTCTTCCTAAGAAGTCCCTGAGGTAGGTAAAGTAAGTATTATTAACCTCATTTTATAGAGTTGGAACAGAAATCTCAGACTGGAAAGTACAGCTGCCCATGGTCATGTGGCTAGGAAGTGAATGAATTGACATTGACACAGATATGTGACCCCACCAAACAAAACTTTCTGCTCCTTACTGCATCCTCCTGCCTCTCCATCAACAGATCAGAAGATAACAGCTTTGAAATCTTTCTTATACTTGGACTCTAATGCTCATTTAGTTCCTACTTGGAGGGTATCAGAGTACCAAGATGACTGATGAGACAGAGCCTTAATCTACAACTTAATCATAGATAAATGTTGAGAAAGAAACAACATTTAAAAATCTAACGTTTTACTCTTAAAATAATATTATGCTCTGTCTGGGATCTAGGCTTTTTTTTTTTTTTAAGAAAATAGTTCAGGGAGGAGAAGACATTTTAGAAAGGCAGTTGTATCATAAGATAAACAGATTCATGAATGCTCAACCTGTAAGTTTTCTATAAATTGATGATATGAACAATCTCAATACATTAGTATTATGCAAATGATACAAAATATTCTCCTGTTCTCCAAAGAATCTGCAGTCATTGATTTGTTATTCTCTCAGATGATGCCCACTGTTACCCATATATGTTTACCCATCCTGTGTCACTCTCATCCACATCTTTGTATGCATTTTCCTCAGTAGGTTCATTCAACATGCAGGGGTTGGAGGAGGGGAGACATTTCTTATTTTCTCTTAATATCTCAAGATACTAATGAAGAATATAAGATCTCCATTAGTTATATCTTATTCCTGTCAGGTAGGCCACTTATTTCTTTTTCAGTCAAAAATGTCATTGATAATATCCATTTATACTACCAATGCAGCACAATTCCTTGTTTATAATGTTTTACAATGTGGCATAGTTTTGGCTCATGTCCAGCCCCCTTAAGATGTATGTGAATGTAGCAGCAAGCACCCTAGCAAAGCCAGGATGGCTGCTAACACAGGTTCTTAGATCTGCTTTTCTAAAGGAAAGCAACTCAAAATGGGTTAACAATCTTACTTTAATTAATCGAACATACATCATTTACCTAGTTCAGGGGAGAAAGTCAGCACCCTGAACTTCAGGGAATACAAACAGAAGTTACAACAGAAAATAACACAATTTAGCAGACAGCGCTTCCAGCTGTCTGACCATTACATCCATACCTAGTTAGTCACCAGAGAGAGAAGCACCAACATCTGAGTTTTCAAAGCCAGGGGAGCTTGATGGCTGCCCAGAGTCTCATCTGGCCAAATCAAACAACTCTTCCCAAAGTGAGCCCCAAAGCAAAACCTCACCTCAGGGTATATATAGCTTTCTCCTGGGTCAGAGAATGGCACAACCCTCTTGACCCACTGCCTAATCAAAAATCACCAAGGTGTGGGTGTTCCTAGAAAACAAGCCTTCCGCCACAGGCTCCATGTGACCACATTCAGCCTATTGGGGGCAGAGCATATTTTCAAATCAGGGAAGGTTCTCAGATTCACTTAAGCCTATCAAGGGATCAAGGGGAAGGGAAGATCTTCAGATTACCATTACAGTGAAGCACTGAAATAGAAGACCCCCAGGTCTCCTGTCTCCTAGAAGTAAGATACAGAAGGTCTGGCATCTCTCATCTATGTGCCTGTGTCTTAGCAGATTTGAGCATGCTCAAAACCTCCCTTATATGAGATTACACAAATATATATTTACATACACATATACATCTGTATATATACCCCCCGAAAGATTATAGGGTCTCCTAAATGACATCTTCAATCACTCAAAAGAGTTTGGCTTTCAGTATGCATATATATGTATGTATGTGTATATCTGTGTATATATACATGCAGACACACTAGATAAATATAGATATAGATATATATACACACATGCACGCATGTATATATGCCTGTATTTATATATGTATATACAGGTACAATCTTTTTCCATTTAGAATATGTGTGCACAAACATGTGCATACATATATATAATGTGCATATATCTATAAATACATGTACATATAGAGGCACATACACATATGCGTGTTGTATATATACATAGTAAGTACAATATAATATATATATATACATGTATAGTGTATATAACATATTCTACACTATACATAATCTATAATTATAAACATAATATGTTCACTATAAATATGTGCATATATACATATAAATATAGATAGATATACCTCGTTTTATTGTGCTTTGCAGAGAATGTTTTTAACGAACTTAAGGTTTGTGTCAACCCTGTGTCAAACAAGTTTATTGCATAATTTTTCCAAAAGCATTTGCTCACATCATGTCTCTATGTCACATTTTGGTAATTCTAGAAATATTTCAGTCATTTTCATTATTATTGTATCTGTCATGATGATCTGTGATCAGTGATCCTTAATGTTACTATTGTAATTGATTGGACCACCACAAACTACTCCTGTATATGATAGCAAACTTAATGGATAAACGTTGTGTGTTCTTACTGCTTCATCGAGTGACTATGCCCCTATCTTTCTCCTTCTCCTCGGTCTCACCATTCCCTGGGACACAATGGTTTTGAAGAATATTACAAAAACTTAGCTGATAAAGCATTGACAGGGTTTAAGGGAATTGACTTCAATTTTGAAAGAAGTTCTGCTGTGGGTAAAATGCTATCAAACATCATTATATACTACAGAAAAATCTTTCCTGAAAGGAGGAGCCAACTAATGAGGCAAATTTCATTGTTGTCTTATTTCAAAAATTGCCACAGCCATCCCAGCCTTCAGCAACTTCTCATCTGATCAGTCAGTAGCCAGCAACATCAAAGCAAGATTCTCCATCAAAAAAAAAAAGATTATGACTTGCTGAAGGATCAGATGATGTTTAGCATTTTTAGCAAGAAAGTATTTTAAATTAAGGTATGTACATTTTTAGGCATAATACTATTAAACACTTAATAGACTACAGTAGTGCAAACATGATTTATATGTGCACTGAGAGATCAAAAAATTTGTATGTTTTGCTTTAGTGTAATATTTGCTGTTTGTTCTTGTTGTTGTTAAGATCTGGACGTGAGCCTGTAATATCTCCAAGGAATGCCTGTATATATTATAACTGTCTCTCTCTCTCTCTCTCTCTCTCTCTCTCTCTCTCTCTCTCTCTCTCTCTCTCTCTCTCTCTTTCTCTCTCTCTCTCTCTCTCTCTCTCTTTCCTTCCCTTCCTCCCTCCCTCCCTCTCTCGCTCAAGGTCAAACTCTTTAGAGGAAATGAAATCTTGACATCTTGAATGCATTTAAATGATCAGTACCACATCACACATATAGGACACTGCTATCTATAAAACATCCCTTTTTTACATTGAACTGAATGATTTCACATCTAGTAGAGACTTAAAATATGAAATGTTAATGTCGGCAAAAAAAGAATGAAGATTTATTTTAAATGTGTCTTTACACATAGGCATTTAAGATATGGAACAATGCAACCACAGCAATAAATTATTCTGATAAAGTATAAGTCATTAAGTAGTATGGTAAAATGAAAATATCATTGCATTTACGGAGAAAGCTTAGAATCCTAATTCTGACAAAGCTGTGACCCAATGAACCACCTTCCTTTCTCTGGGCAAGCCTCAATTTTTTCATCTAGGGAATGGGGAAGTTGTAGGAAATGGTAAGTAACATCTTTTCTAGACCTAAATATCTGTTGTGATTTTATATACCCATGTGCGTGTCTGCACATGTGTATACATGCTTGTACACGTTCTCAATATATATTTGTGTACATATATAACCACTAAAATGCAACTTCCTTGCAAACAGATTATTTCATTCGTTGTTACTAGAACATGATCAAGATATAAAAATTATTTGATTTATTAATTAACTTATCCTGATGCATGGAAATTATTTTGGCATCTACAAAATGCCATTTTACTCCTTTCCATTCAACAATCCCATATTGTATTGGGGAGAAAAGAGAAAATGGGGGGAAATGTGGTTAAAAGAAAATACAAAGGTAATTCTCTAGGGTTTTGTGTGGGCATATTGGGAGATGATAATGATATGCCCCCTCTTTTTTTTAATATGGAGCACCCCACAAATTTGCGTGTCATCCTTACACACGGCGCAAGCTAATCTTCTCTGTATCGTTCCAATTTTAGTATGTGTACTGCCTCTTTTTTATACCCAATTCATTTATTGCCTTTTTATAGTCAACGTCTTAACCCTGGTAATCTCAATGGGTACTGTGCAATTGACTCTAATGATATGCCTTTTCACAAGGCAATCTGTGGCTTCCAATAGTACTCTGAGATATTCAATTATTTTCTTTTCATCATTCAACCTAATTTACTGTCCTACAGGAGGTCTTTCCTGATTTCCCCAGTGGTGATTTCAAAGTCCCAAAACTGATTCTCTCTAAGACGCAGTGTAGCACAGTAGATAGTAAGTCAGCCTTGTCCAGCATATCTATGGTCTTTGTAATTCTGGGAATGATAGTTAGTTTCTCAATGCTTTAAGCAACTCTCTAAGATACTAAATTATAATATGGACTTAATACTTATTAAATTGATTTGAATAGGGAGTAAATTGAATCACTGATATCTTTTTTGTGTTTATAAATCTACTGGGAATACAATTTTTCAAAGATAAATGCAAATAGATATGGACAATTGCTTTCTGTTTGTTTTTATCTTTGCCTAAAGCATTGGGTTTCACTTCTAGATTATATCACTTCTGGGGAATAATATATTATAGTTTTAACACCACAGATGTGTTAACTATTATCACAGCTGAAGTTACTAAAAAAAATCAAAATCCAGATTGCTTGACATTTGTTTCTTCCATTAATCTTCCCTTTATCAAAACATAGGAGGCAGATGAATGAAGGGCTTATCATGTTAGGTTATCATGGTTAATGGAGGTGAGATAACTTGTTTGATACAGAAAGTCCCCAAGTCACAGACCCTTGAAAGCTGGGTATACATTATGAACAATGAAGCCTCCCTATAGTGAAGTATTGGCCAGCCAGAATTGGTACAAAATAGTGAACTCCTATTCTTTGGCTCTCCTCTGAAAATGGAGTATGTAGACTTTAGACTTGTTTCCCAAGTTAGATATCCTGTGAGAAAGGTGAATTTCTACTCTGTAACACACTATGACTACCTACAACTCTGGGTCCCTTCCCTTCCTTGACCACACATTCATGTCTATGCTATTTTAAGGCATGGTGTACATCCAAGGCATCAGTGACTTGGAACGAAGGTCATGGAAGAGAGCCTGAAGGAGGTTCTGAAAGAAGAGTATAGGCCCTCACTTGTTTTTTAAAGTGTAATTTAGGGGTGGCAAGGGGGCACAGTGAATAGAGTACCAGCCCTGGAGTCAGGAGGACCTGAGTTCAAATCTGGCCTCACAGACTAAACACTAGCCGTGTGACCTTGAGCAAGTCACTTAACCCCAACTGCCCCACCTTCCTTCCTCCAAAAAGAAAAAAAATTAAAAAGTCTAATTTAGCATATGCATCTTCAATCAAACAAGAATATCAGTCTTTCTGTAAACCTAACAAGTCTCTATCCCATCTCACTCAACCCTCCATCTTCAAGGATCATAGATTTGAAGTTGCAAGGGGCTTAAGAGGCTACAAAGTTGAACTATCCCTGTGCAGAAAAGGAAACTAAGGGCAAGATTTCTCCCATCCTTTACATGCATTCTCTCCCCATCTCTGCTGTTTATTATCTTTGTTGTATTCCTTCAAGGCTCATATACTGTGATCAGAAAAATATTTCTTTAAATAATGGACATGATCGCATTATTTCAGTATTCCTCACTCAGACCCTTCCCAGTTATTCCCCTCCATAACTCAGGTAGCAGGTTATATAAATTCAGTTTTCTTTCATCTACCTAATCTTTGTTTAGAGTTACCAGAGAGATATCATTTCCAGTGTATTCTTCCCTTTTATTCAGTCCCTTCCTCCATGAAACCAAGAGGTTGGCAGTCTGGGCTATCACTCTTTATCTCAAATTAAAGTAGTCATGTTTTTGGCCAGTTGGTGAGGGGTACAGGTAAGGATTTTGTGGTCCTGGGGAGGTAGTAACATGGATAAATGGCTTTATTCAGTCCAGGATGGAGGTGAGAAGGGATTGCACTAATTACATTTACTATTAAAAGCAGGAGATGGGATTGTAAGGAATATTGACTCCAGGTCAAAAGAATTGGGAAACATCTCACTTTGCGCAAATTCATATTTTATAGATTCATATGCACAAAGAGTTAGAGTTTGAAAACACTTTAGAAAACCTGTTCATTTTACATATGGGGAAATTGAGGGTAGAGAAGGAAATTCTTCTGAATAATGTTTGCACATTAGTGAAAATGAGAGTCTAGCTTCAAACAAACTTTAGGTGGCTCCAGGCAATTATTTTTTCCCACTATATCACAACTGCCTAGGGTCCCTCTCATCTTAAATACCTCATTAAACAAATAAACAAACAAAGCAAACAAATGGAGTGTTAATCATTTCCCCCAGGATAACTCCACAAGAGGTAGCTTAATTACATTTCCTAGGATATCCTGGAGAAATGCTTCAGGGAGAAATCTTAAGCAGGCCCTGTCCCATTCCTCATTTATAAATACTTGCAAATCCTATTTATCATTTAGACATTACTTATGAGTAGCTATTGAAAATATCATTCTTCACCCACAGGTAGGTTGGAAAGTTCTGGCTTAGAAATTCAGTATCAGACTTGTATCTCCTCCTTTCTTTCTCTACACTGAAATTGATTCATTCAAAAATGATGTATTTAGTGTTTCCTCCATTTCATATATTTAGGATGCTTAGTTCAACCTGTCATTGTTCAAGGGAAAAAATCAAGGCGAGAATTTTAGTGAGGTGCAGGAGGAAGAAACCTGGATTCGAAGAACAAGACCCAAATATTCATCCTGGGAATAGAGTAAGAGAACTTGACTTCACATCCAATTTGTGTCATTAATTAGCTACATGACTTGGAGAAAGAGTCAACCACTCTAGGCCTCAGTTTCCTTTTAAAAGGAAGAAGTTGGATTAGATGAACTTTGTGGTTCCTTGCAGCTGAACATCTACTATCTTGTGATCCTATGACTGTTTCAAATCTCAGTTCTTTCACTCATTACCTTTGTGAGAAGTGAGGGTGATGGTAGGTAGGTGGCACAAAATGGAGTGTCCCTAGTCTTGGAATCAGGAAGACTCATCCTGAGTTCAAATATGGCCTCAGATACTTACTAGCTGTGGGTTCCTAGAAAGTCATTTAAGCCTGTTTGCCTCATTGTCCTCATCTGTAAGATGAGTTGGAGAAGGAAATGGTAACCCACTCCAGTATCTTTCCCCAGAAACTCCCAAAAGATATCACAAAGATTTAGACATGACTCAAATACAACTGAACAGAAACAACAAACTTGGGTTTGGCTGGGTAAATCAGGCAATCTCTCTGGGAAGATTCTCTAGGCTGAAAACTAAAGGGTTTAGATTAGATGGTCTTTAGGCTACTTAGTCAATTCTCAAGGTTGACATGGGGGTCAAATGCACCACCTAACTGCCCTACATTATTTTGGATTGTTCTATTTTAAGGATTCTTCACCTTTGTTTTATGTGTACTAGACTCTTTGAGCATTCTGGTGAACCTTATGAATCCCTTCTTTAAATTGAATTTTTAAAGGCAAAATATAAAATAAAATAAAACACATTAGATTGAAAAAGAAATGCATCATTTTAAAATACAGTATATGTGTGTGCGTGATTATTTAAAGAAAATGAGGTTGAGAATCTGTGGTCCAATTATTAGAAATATTTTCCTTACAATAAGCCTAAATCTACCTCTTGCAACTTCCAATAATATACTCTTATTCATTGAGCTTTGGTGGAAATTGCCTCCTCTAGACCCAAAACTGTCAAACAAACAGATCCCTGCTCCATTTTGCTCTCCCACAGGTAAGTAGACCATGAACAAAGAGATAAAGCATAATCATCCAATACACAGCAAATATCCCATTCAAGGGCATTTGAAGGAGAATGGAGAAAGGAGAGAAACCTGTAGCTCCTTCTGTCCTTGCTTGATCCTGCTTCCATATTTAACATGATAAGAGTAAGGCAGGAAGCACCCCATCAACGAGGTTTTTTTTTTAAATTTTAGCAGTTTTTACAACAAATTGCTTTGAAAATTATCTCCTTCATATATACATAACATAGTCAAAAGAGCAATAGACTTGGATTCATAAGATGTGGCTCGAATTTCCTGTTCTACCTTTTAACAGACTTTAGGCATGTCACTTACCTTCTTCAGCTTCTTCATTTGTTAAACTAGAGTGATACGTAAATTGATATCTAAGATTCCCAGAATTTTTTTTCTATTCTAAGATTACATGATAAATTGAAACATTTTGCCCACTATGAGCCTAAGAACTACTGGATGTATTCACTTTTTTCAAAAGCCACAAAAATGGAATACTCAAGAATCTTTTCTCAATTTTAGAGATAGAGTCATCTAATCAATGTGCTTTTTCCATGAAAATGTGGAGAGATGATCAGTGATAAAGTGGGCTACATTCAAGGAAAAAAAAAGAAGAAAAGATATAACATTTACTACAGTATACAAAGTAAACTATCTCAATTTCTGGAGTGGAAAAGTAAAAAAAAAAAGTAGGACCTTGCCCACATAAGACATACAAATATATATATATATATATATATATATATATATATATATGAGTGTATATGTATATGCACACACATATATGCATATGTATATGTTTATATGTATCACTTTAACATCAGTCGAATGTCTCTACTAATTGTGTCTTTTTACTGCGTTTTCCCTGGGTAGTTGTAACTAGTATACTATCTTTTCTATCTCTATTTCCATTAATATATCTACCTATGTATTAATCTAGCTATGGTTATGTCCTTGACCTCCAATAGACATGGCTGATGTGGGGTTGCAGAAAATTTTCAACATTTAATGATAAATTGGTAGATAAAATGAAGACAGCAGTTCACTAGGAAAGCAAAGGCAGTCAGCCTGTAGTACATGGCAAAGTATGACTGTCACAGGTTAATTGCATGTATGTGAGCCTAGGACTTTTTCCTAGTACTAGTTAAGGAGATTTTCAATTCCCTTTTTTATTAACTCCATGAGCCATGAGCCATCATCCAGCAACAGGAGGCCTGAGAAAATCAGAAAGCCAGTATAATTGTCTATACTTTGTACCCTGTACTGTGCTCTGTTAATCCATATCACTCAGCTCAGTGCTATGTTAAGGATAAAATGGGAGTAGAAGACCTACATCGTTAACTCAAGTCATTCAAAATTTTGTTTGGAAGACCCAGCACAAATAGAAGGAACAGCAAATTTTAACTGGACCTGGAATTCTAAGATTTGGATGTGTCTTTTAAAAGTTCACATCCTGGAATGAAAGGCTTAACTATTGCTCTACTTAATTGAAAATAAATGCATACATTCTGGGCTCAGCTCAAATCTCTCTTTTCCCAGAGGTGGGCTTTTCTTGAGTCCCTCCAATTACATTTGCCTTCCACTTTCAGGGTTCATTCATTTTTTTCCTATATATTTTGTTCATATACTGTCTTCTTGTTATAATTTAAGCTCTTTGAGGGTAGAGACTGTCTTTTCACTGTTCTTTATATCCCTAATACTTAGCACAGTGCCAGGAACATAATGAAAAGCCAATAAATGCCTGGGTATCTTTATTTGTCTAATAAATATAAATATACTTTATATTATATATATAAATATTATATGTATATTTATACATAAGTATTATATATAATTTTTATATTTATATGTATAAATATTATATATAATATATAAATATAAAAAGTCAGGCAAGAAAAATAATTTGGGCAAAATAGCATAATGATTTTTCTATGAAATTTCTATGAGCCATTTCTATGAAACCACCCTCTGACCACTAGGAACAAGTCAATAGTATTTTTTTTTTTCAGTGAAACATGAGAGATATGGAAAGTTAAGAGAGATGTTTATAAGATTTCAAAAATAGAATATTTCATAAATTGAGAGAGTTGATTAATTGTGGGTGTTTGCTATCCTTTTACAAATATCTTTTAAAATTATATAATTTTTCAAATATTTTTGTATTTATACAGTGATTGTTTTAATGTTTTCTCAAGAATGAGGTTAATCCCATTTTTTCACTCATTTTTGCTGTGATTCACTAATACTGTTGAAGATACTAGGATCAAAACATTTATAAAAGACCCAAGCAAGTGGAGCAATATTTAACAAAACTGTAAATGAAGGATGAAATAACGTTTGGTGTCTATCATCTCTCTTTATTTCATTAGGCAAAACAGATCGAGAGATCTGCATCAAGGTCAGATTTGAGAAAATGCTCAATTTCACCGATGTGACAGAATTCATTCTTCTTGGCCTGACAAGTCAACGGGAATTAAAAGTTATCTTCTTTGTCGTCTTTCTAATAGTTTATGTAATCACCATTGTGGGAAATATAGGCATGATTATCTTAATCAAGGTCAGTCCCCAGCTCAGCAGCCCCATGTACTTTTTCCTCAGCCACCTGTCTTTTGTGGATGTATGGTTCTCCACCAATGTCACCCCCAAAATGCTGGAAAACTTGATATCAGAGACTAAAACTATTTCCTATGCCAGTTGTTTAGTTCAATGCTTTTTCTTCATTGCTCTTGTCCACGTAGAGATCTTTATCCTGGCTGTGATGGCCTTTGATCGTTATATGGCAATTGGTAACCCTTTGCTCTATGGCAGTAAAATGACAAGAATTGTCTGTATTCGATTGATTTCTTTCCCATATGTATATGGTTTCCTCACCAGTCTGGCAGCAACGTTGTGGACTTATGGATTGTATTTCTGTGGGAATATTGAAATCAACCACTTCTATTGTGCAGATCCTCCACTTATCAAGATGGCCTGTGCTGGAACATATGTAAAGGAATATACAATGATCATACTTGCTGGTATTAATTTCACTTATTCCCTGTCTGTCATAATTATTTCTTATCTCTTTATTCTCATTGCTATCCTTCGCATGCGTTCTGCAGAAGGAAGGAAGAAAGCATTCTCCACCTGCGGATCTCATTTAACAGCTGTTGTTATATTTTATGGGACTCTCATCTTCATGTATCTCAGGCGCCCCACTGAGGAGTCAGTGGAACAGGGGAAAATGGTAGCTGTGTTTTATACCACAGTAATCCCCATGCTGAATCCCATGATCTACAGCCTGAGAAACAAAGATGTGAAAGAGGCCATGACTAAAATGATAAGCAGAACATGTTTAGCCAAATAAAAATCATCTCTGTTCTCCTAAGTTCTATGAAAACTTTAGCTTGGATGTAGTGATGTGTACATGTGGGAGTGAATTGCCATGATTCATTAGGTTTTTTAATTATCATTTTGAGGGGATGGGGAAGAAATAGTGGAAAATTAAACCAGTTAATTTCCAGAGAATATATCTATAATAACCACCAATAATATCTTCAAGGAATGTAATAATTAAAGCCCATTAATGCTATACAGTCTCAATTGTGAAGGCATTGGCATCTTCAAGTCTAGACAACAAATATTTATTAAGCATGTCACTGTACTAAATATTGGAGGGTAGAAAAGCCAAAAAGGAAAAAAAAGCTGCCACACTTAAGGAGCTCTCACTCTAATAGGACTGAGATAATAATGGGAAGGCAATATGTAAACAAATATGCACTAACTATATGTGTGTATATGTATATGACAAATTGGAGATAAGCATAGAGGGAAATCATTAACATTAAAAGGAACCAGCAAAGACTCCCTGCATAATGTAGGCTTTTAACTGGTACTTGAGCGAAGCCAAGAGCTGGAGATTCAGACTGAGAGCATTTCAAACATAGAGAATGGCCAATGATAATCCCTAGAATAGGGACATTGAGTTTCTTGTGTGGTGAACATCAAAGACACAACTGTGTGTGTATCACAGTGTATGTGGATAGGGTAAAGGTTTGAGAAGACTGGAAAGGTAGGAACAGACCAAGTAAAGCAGGGTTTCAAAAGCCAAAGGATTTTAGATTTGATCCTGAAATAATGTAAAGCTATGGGAGTGTAAAAAAAAGGTTTTTTTTTAATTTCTTTAAAAAAATATGTTATTATACCACATTCATTTCTAGATATAGTCCTCCTCCTTCTCTTATAGAAATTCCCTTGTAACAAATATTTAAACAGACACTAAAAAGAAAAGATCAGTATAGCCAATACATTTACCACATCTGAGAGCATATGCACTCTTTCATACATATAGTTCACTTCCTTTGCAGTAAAGAGAAAATAATGTATATCAGCAATGACAAATGACATTTTGTTGTTCTATTTTCATTTGCCATCATTGGCATACATTGCCTTCCTGGTTCTTAATTCACTAAGCATCATTTCATAAAAGTCTTTCCATGTTTCCCTGTATGGTTTATATTCATCATTTCTTATAGTATTTCATAGCAGTAATGACTTTTTTAACCAGCCCCCAAATGTTGGGTAGCTAATTCATTTTCAGTTCTTTGCTGCCACAAAAGAAGTGAAAGTCTTGTTTTTGGTTTTCCCTTCCATGGAGCCATTTATTTTCCTTCAGTTATTATTTGTACAATTCTGTAAAATTGCTCTTCTTTCAAAATATCTTACCTACTCATTTTCCATAGGAATTCACGTGCTTTGATTATTTCTTTATTTTTTATGTTAAAAACTCTCTTTTTCCTCTTGTTATGTTTAAAATATGTTTATGAGGGGTACCCTGGTACAACAGGAATAAACTCTTGTTAAAGAATTTAGCTTCTCTTATCCCCTATTGCTAGATCTGGGAAAGTTTAGTAATATCTACCCTGACTCCTTCATAGGACCATTTGGCAAATAGAATGAGAATCAGCAAATATAACCGTGTTTTGTAATACCATACAAATGCAAAGTCACATTTGTTAACTATTGCCCTGGGAAAGTCATATGATTTCTTTACATTTCAATTTCCTAAATTATAAAATTAGAGGATTGGACCAATGACCTCCAAGTGTCCTACCATTTGTAAATCTATGATGTGTGATCTATAATCTATAATTCTTTTGAACCCCTTAGTTTCTTCATCTGTAAAATGGGTGTTATGTTCCAGGCAGTCTCTATCCCTCCAGCTTTTGGGAATTGTTGCCTTCTCTGGGTCTTCTTCACTTGCGAAATTAAAAGCTGCACTTTAATAATTGTTGCTAAGTTTCCTTCAAGTTCTGAGGTTCTAGATATACTAGTTGTCATTGTGCCTCTCTAGACATTTTTTCCTTTCTATAATAAAAGAAAATTGGGATAGATAACCTTTAAGGTCCTCTCCAGCTCTTAAACTTCATATTTTCCTGATCTTCCATGTTTATTTTGCCTTACAGAAGTTATTCAGCCTAGAAAACTAAAGTTCACTTTGGTTAATTGTCCGTTTGATTATCTCACCAGGGTCAATGATAAACTCCTTGAGCCTTGCTTATGCCCAACATATGGGGTAACCACTGGGCTTACAGAAATGAATATTGAAATAGTTTTTAACCTCACAAAGATTACATTTAACTGGGGAATTTATACACATAAAGAATTTACAATGTGCAAGACACGTCATTTCAGTGTTGGGTGAAAAGCTGATTGAGTTAGACTAATGCCTTGGGAAATCAAACACATTCTGCCATCCTTAGTACAAATCAAATCTCAAGATGGTAGAAAGCAAAAAAGAAACTAAAATAGGCAAATTTGAATGTCTGGAAAGAGGAAATTTGAAGGGTTTAAAAATCTACATCTAACTAGTTTTCAGAAATCACATCTACAGAATGGCAAAACTTTTTACTGAAACATTAAAAATCCCAGGTGAACTATGCAGATAATATCTTTGGGCTATACATAGAGAAAGTAATATCTATATTATAATATATTTCACAATATTATGGCAAATATATTTACTGATTATATAATTAGTATGCCTTTTATGTAATGGCTATTATATGAAGGCAAAAATAAATATGATAAAATAAATATAAAGTTTAATTATCATATAATAATTATATATCCTAGTATAATCACTATACAATATATAATAAAATACTAATTATATTCAACATCTAATTTATAGTATTGCTGTTTGTCCTCCATTTTTTAAAAGGCCCAATGATATGACAAGGTGATGTCTGGACTTGAGCATGAATTGTATTTAAGTAAGCCAGAGTTATATGAAGTCAGTAGCCTCACTATCTCTTCCAGAGTAATCAAAGTCCAGTGTCCGACAAAAGTCACAGAAAACTGGCAACGGTTCAGGATGCAGTAGATAATCTTGGTGTCTTTGATGTCTGAGCAAGGTGAGAGTTTGGTGACAGATAGATGCCAAAGTGGATAAGCAGCCCTGGAAAGGACTTGGCGAGCCTTCACAACAGAGGTATTAGTTCTTCCTGAATACCTCATACCCTCAATCTAATTAATATACAGTAATATTATAATAATAACAATTGTCTTATTATTATTATTATTATACCTTGTATTTGTAAAGCATCTGCTATGTGGCAGGCCCTATTCTAAAAGTTTTGCAAATATTATCTCATTTGACCTTAACAATGATCTTACAAGGTAGGTGCTATTATTATCCCCATTTTACAGTTGAGGATACTAAAGCAAACAAAGATTAAGCAACTTGCCTTGGGTTAGAGTTAGTAAGTCTGAGGGTGGATATGAACTTAAGTCTTATTGAATCCAGGCACAGCACTCTAACCACTGCACCACCTACTTGCCCATCATCACCAAATCAACTCATTTGAGATCTAAAAAACGATAACCCATTTCTAGAAAACTTTATTGTTGCAAAATATATTATGTACTTACTTCATTTAAGCATCACCATCAACTGTATAAAACAGATATCTGCAAGTTCTATTACTCATTAGATGAAAAAACTGAAATTCAAAGACATTGGTGGTTTTTTCCAAACCCATACAACTACTAAACTGATAGACCCAAGAGCCTAACCCAAGTCATGAAATCCTTGAAAGGATTTCAAAGACTGTCCAATATAAAACACTTATTTTATTTATCTATTTTGCTTTGTGAAGGGCAGTTGGGGTTAAATGATTTGCCCAAAGTCGAACTCAGGTCCTCCTGACTACAGGGCCAGTGCTCTATTCATTGTACCACCTAACCAACCCCAGAAAATACTTATTTCTAAAGCAAGGAAAATTTAAAGCCAGAAAAGTGAAGTGTCATCCTAATCCCAAATTCAAGATTCTTTCCCCGGTAAATTGTGTTTTCTGAGGGGAAAAAACAATTTGAAAATATGTCATGGGATGCATGTCCTAAGAATTCATCAACTCATTTCAAGAGAATGGTCTCCTCCAACAAGATGCAATTTAATAGAGATAATTTTGAAATCCTACACTTGGATACAAAGGGGAGTGGGAAGCCAAAGAGAATTCATTAAGCACTTAATATATGCTAAGCACTGTGTTAAATGATACGTCATTTAGTCCCCACAACCAATAAAACAAGCAGTTTTAGAAAGATGTTGGTATTGTTTTCTTATCTCAAATGAGATTCTATATTGTCAACCACACTGGCATACCCAAGATGGTGGCTAGCACTGGTTCTTGGTTCTATTTTACTAGGAAAGGTAGCTGTTGAAGGTCTCAACAATATATATATATATATATATATATATATATATATATATATATATAT
>NW_027185804.1:42127824-42129630 GCF_028583685.1 Petaurus breviceps papuanus
AGAAAGAATAAGTCGCATTGTATTTGTAAAGAAAGTTCCCAATGCCAATGAAATCACCAGTCCAATCCATATCATTAATAATTCTGGTCTGGGTACATGAGAATAGGTTATGTTTTATAGATTGAACTCTTTTATGTTAAGTATCCAACTCTATATAGTTAGGCACCTTTTAAGAGATTCTATACTGTATTTATATATCATTTTTTTTCTTAATAGTTGCTACTGTTGTTTTTCAGGTGGGTGAAACTGATCCTTGTAAAAATTCCAAAAGAAATGCATGTTGAGCCATGGTAAATAAATACATCAAGACTAATCCATCATTAATTATTCTTAAAATAAAAAGCAATGTGACCATTACTGACATTTTAAAATCTGGTTATGTATATTAAAATATGTCATTCTTAAAAAATGCCCAAAAATCTTTTGCATAACCATTGAAGTTCCAAGAAAGTATAATGAGTTTCCTAGATTAATGTATTCATGAACCAGAATTCTTAAGGAGGAACAGAGGTTGACTAGGTCTTCTCCTTACCTCCATGAAGACTTCATCTAAAGATTTTCACAGAAAGAATTGGGGCAGTTCTGTTATACCCTTTATTAAATAAAAAATATTTTCAATATTATCCATATTTACCACTGTATTCTCTCTCTACTCTCTATCATAGAGTCATCCCCTATAAAAAGAACAAAAGAAGATGGAGAAGAAGATATTTCTGCAAAACCAACCTGCAGAAGAGATCTGACATTTTCCTGAACTCTCAATCACTCAATCCCACTGAAATTGACAGCATCACAACAAGGGTGAGGCAAGAGAGCTTGATCATAGGACACTGATATTTAGGGTTTGCTAAAAGCACCAATACTTGAACAGATAGAAACAGAGTTTCTATAATTATAAGAATTTCTATAATTATAAGGTATCATTTTTTAAACTAGACTTCTACAAGTGAGTAAGTATCCCCATGGCCCAGCATGCGCTTGGCCATCTACCTGTGGCAAACTACCTAGTAGGTATCTCTGAATAACAGTTGGTTATCACTAAAGCTGGAAGGTGTCCCACTTCTGTCTTGCCATCACAGCCTCTTTCTTGCCATGGAGTATTGAGTGCTAAGATCTCTCTTCCAAATGGATTTTTATTCTTTGCAAGTTTACCTCAGGGCATGATTTGCCATGCTTGCCCCATTGTAAAAAAAAAAAAAAAACCATTGTTAACTACTTATGTGAAGCCATTATTCCCCTCCCTCAGATCTTTATTAAAACAATAAAACAACAAAACCTAGATAGTCTTATTCTAGAGCCTTTTTTTTCCAGAACTTTTGGGATCAGTTACACTAAAGGAGGTAAATATACCTTCAATATTGCTTTCTAATGATCTTTCACCATGGAAATTTGACCAAACTGATTTGAAGAAGTTAATCTAACTTGTATAGTTTCTGACATGCATTTATATGCATTGGCTTATTTTCTCCCAATGCAAACGAGAGGAAAAGAGCAAATATTATTAAAATAAGTGACTGCAATTAAAAGATACCATGTAAATTCCATATGTGGAAAATATACTAACCATTTGACCTAGAACAAATGATTTAATCTCTCTGGGAGCCTTAGATACATTATGTAAATTAGAGTGAACTCTAAGGTTTCAAACAACTCCAGACTTAGAACATGACCTTGAGAAATTATAGAGGCACATCATTGCTGCTTTGAAAATTTTTAGGTAAAGTCTACCTCCAGGGAAGGAAGCAGTTCATAGAGAACCATAAATCCAGTTGGAGGACTCTCTCTCTCTCTCTCTCTCTCTCTCTC
>NW_027185804.1:42129730-42160286 GCF_028583685.1 Petaurus breviceps papuanus
TCTCTCTCTCTCTCTCTCTCTTTCTCTCTCTCTCTTTCTCTCTTTCTCTCTCTCTTTCTCTCTCTCTCTCTCTCTTTCTCTCTCTCTCTTTCTCTCTCTTTTTCTCTCTCTCTCTCTTTCTCTCTCTCTTTCTCTCTCTCTCTTTTTTCTCTCTCTCTCTCTTTCTCTCTCTCTCTTTCTCTCTCTCTCTTTCTCTCTCTCTCTCTGTTTCTCTCTCTCTTTTTCTCTCTCTCTCTTTCTCTCTCTCTCTTTCTCTCTCTCTCTATCTTTCTCTCCCTATATATGTATATAATTATATATTATTAATATTAATTATATATATTCTATATATAATCTTATAGAGAGGGAGATATACACACAAAGTATGTATTAATATACACATGTGCATGTATGTATAAATGTAAAATACGTCTTTCTCTGAATACAGATAACATCATCCTTCATAAAACTTTTGTAGTTGATTTGTCTTTATAATACTCACAATGACTTAGCTGACCAAAATTGTTTTTAGAACAATATTGCTATTACTATGTATGATGTTATCTTGCTTCTGCTCTTTTCACTCTTCATTATGTCATGCAAGTATTTCCATGTTTTTTATGCTCGTTATTTCTTATAGAACAGTAGTATTACATCACAATTTGATAATACAACTTGTTTAGCCAATCCCCAATTGACAGGCATCCCTTTAATTTCCACTTCACTGCAAAACAAAAAAAGAGTGACTGTATAGGTCCATTTCCTTTTCCCCTAATGGCCTTGAGAAATAGACTTAATATTAGCATTACTGTCAAAGATTATACACATTTTCTCACTTTTTGGGTATACTTCCAGATTACCCTCCAAAATGGTTGGATCAGTTCACAGTTGCACCTACAGTGAATTAGTGTACCTCTTTTTACACATCCCCTCAACCATTTGTCTCTTTCTTCTTCTATCACCTTAGTCAATCTGATAAGTATAAGATGATATTTTAAAGTTGTTTTAATTGACATTTCTCTAATTAATAGTGATTTAGAGCATTTTATATGACTGTATATTGTGTTTATTCCTCCATCAAAATTTTTTCTATTAATATTCATTGATCATTTATCAATTGATAAATGACTCAATTTTTAATAAATTTTATTGTTCTTTAAATATTTGAGATGTATGACCTTTTTTCTGAAAAAAAAGTCTACAAAAATTTCTCCCTATTTTCTGCTTCCCTTATAATCTTGGTTACATTGGGGTTTTTTTTGTACAAAACCTTTCTTAATTTAATCTAATAAAAATTATCCATATCATACTTCACAATGTTCTCTATCTCTAGTTGATTCATAACTTGTTCTCCATAAATCTGATAGGTCATGTATCCATTTTGACCCTATTTCACAAATTGTGTAAAATAGTGGTCTATAACCAATTTTAGCCAGACTGCTTTTCCAAAAATTTTTATCAAATAATGAATTCTTATTTTAAAAGCTTATATCTTTACATTTGTCAAATACAGTGTTATTATAATCATTTGCTGTGTATTATACATCTATGCCATTCCACTGATCTGCATATCTATTTCTTAGCCAGTACTAGATAGTTTTAACATTCATTGTCTTAAAGGATGTTTCAAGCTCTGGTACTATTAAACTTCCTTCTTTTACATTTTTTCCACTAATTCCTTTGACAGAGTCCACCTTTTGTTCTTTCAAATAATTTTTTTCTAGCTTCATAAAATATATTTTGGGTAATTTAATTGGTATAGCATTGAATAAATAGATGCATTTAAGTACAATGGCCATTTTTGTTATATTGCCTCTGCTTAACAATAAACAATTAATTTTTCCTAATTATTTAAGTCTGACTTTATTTGTATTAAAAATGTTTTAAAATTATATTCATGTAGTTCCTGGGTTTGTTTAGGTCGGTATATTCCAAGATGTTTTATATTATCTATAGTTATTTTAAATAACATATCTCTTCTTGCATAGTTTTGTGGTAATATATAGAAATGCAGATGATTCATGTTGGGTTTTTTTATATTCTGCTATTGTGCTTAAATTACTCTTTCCATAAATGTTCTAGTTGAATCATTAGGATTTTCCAAGCATATTACCCTACTACCTCCATTCTAAATTGCTAAGGACATTCTCGTGTATTCTTTGTTCAAACAGTACAAATAATGACTATAGAAAACTTGATTTTCTATATCTCCAAACTTCCTCACTATTACCATAGGGAAATGACTTAACCCTTTTGGGATTCAGTGTCTTACTTTCGAAAATAATGCAATTGGACTAAATTGTGGGTTGTTAACTTTTTGTGTATATCAAGGACAGACTTGACGGCCAGATGAAATCTATGGATACCTTCTTAAAATAATGCACTTAAATGCCTTTAAATTTATAGTATTACAAAAGAAACCAAATATTTTTAAAGACATTTATCAAAATATTGGGAAGAAAACATGTTCATTGACAACAGGACTAGATGATCATCAAGGATGATTATAATTGAAATTTTTGATCTATTGAAACAGTGACAAAGGCAAACACAGGAGCCAATTTATTGCAAAGGAATGTGTGCTGAATTTAAAATGAGAATGCCTGGGATCAAATCCCATCTCTTCCATTTCTCTCTCATGTGAACTTTGTGATGCCTCTTAACTTCTATATATGTTAGTTTCCTGATCTAAAAATGAAGCAATGTTACTATATGACCTCTGAAGTACCTCTCACCTCAAAATCTATAATCCTGTGATTTTTAAATTCATAAGTACTCAAATACTTTGTAACCAAGTAAGACAATTGGGTTTATAATAGAAAAACTGGGGTCAAGTTTTGATTCTGTCACTTACTAGATGTGTAACCTTGAACAAGTCACTTAAACAAACAGAATCCATGAAAGGTTTTCTGAACAATTAGGAGTTTGTGCTAGATGAACTAGAGCCATTACAGTTTTGATGGTCTCCAGTATAGGTCTAATCCCCTAAGAAAATGAAAGTATATAGAAAAGGATTAATTTGCTACAAGCAAGGTATGAAGGACCTGTGATTTCATCCATGAAAGAACTCTACTCAGCAATATCAAACCAAAGTCATTTATAAATTCAAGTTTTGTAGAGTTGACTGAAGCATGGAGATTAGGTAACTATCCATTGGTAATGAAAATAAAAAGTGTCACAGGCAGGAGCTGCAACAATCTCACCATTATTTTGAGTACAATACTCTAACTACTTAGGTATATTGCATTTCATGATAGAAGACATACTGAATTAAATCATTCAGGTCATTGTCTTATTGTCTCTCTAGACTTCTGGTGTTCTTCTCTTTCCTGGATCCTTTCTAAAAACTACAGTGGCATTGGGATATAGAGAATGGGGAAAATGTAGAAATTAAGAGAAGATGAAAAGACTGAGAGTTGTTTTAATAACATTAAGGAGGATGATTGATATTGCTGAGAACACTCACATGTTCTCTTTCTCTCTACAGACAATACAAAGCCAATGACTCTAAATCTGAGGCAGTGTTAAGGCAATGCCAAATCCAAATTACACAGATGTGACTGAATTCATCCTTTTGGGCCTGACTAGTCGCCAGGATCTCCAAGTCCTCTTTTTTGTGGTGTTCTTAATTGTGTATGTTATCACTCTGGTGGGCAATCTTGGTATGATTATGTTGATCAGTGTCAGTCCCCAGCTCCAGAGTCCCATGTACTTCTTTCTTAGTCACTTGTCTTTTGTGGATGTGTGGTTCTCTTCTAATGTCACACCAAAGATGTTGGAAAACTTATTATCCAAGACAAAAACCATTTCCTATGTTGGGTGTTTAGTACAGTGTTATTTTTTTATTGCCCTTGTCCATGTAGAGGTGTATATCCTGGCTGTGATGGCCTTTGATAGATTTATGGCCATCTGTAACCCTCTGCTTTATGGGAGCAAAATGTCAAGGACAGTTTGTGTTCGGTTAATCTCAGTGCCCTATGTTTATGGCTTCTCCGTAAGCCTCATTTGCACCTTGTGGACCTATGGGTTGTATTTCTGTGGAAACTTTGAAATCAACCACTTCTATTGTGCTGATCCCCCTCTCATCAAGATAGCCTGTGGTGGGATCCACATCAAGGAATATACCATGATTGTCATTGCAGGAATTAATTTCACATACTCTCTGTCTGTAGTGCTGATCTCTTACACATTTATTGTGGTGGCCATCCTACGCATGCGCTCTGCAGAGGGGAGAAAGAAGGCCTTCTCCACCTGTGGCTCTCACCTCACAGCTGTTACTATGTTTTATGGGACACTCATTTTCATGTATCTCAGGCGCCCCACAGAGGAATCTGTGGAGCAAGGTAAAATGGTGGCTGTGTTTTATACTACAGTCATTCCTATGTTGAACCCCATGATCTACAGCCTAAGGAACAAAGATGTAAAAGAGGCAATGAACAAAGTTATTCAAAGGGCTTGTTTTGTGAAATAATCCATAGAATCCATCGTCTTCAAACATGGAAACATCAATAATTTACTCATAATACACTAGATTCATAAGGGAAGATAGACGTCATCAAGTTCAACATCCATTTCAACAAGAATCACTGCCACTATATCCCTAATAAATAGTCATTTATTTAAAGACCTCCAGGTGGTCCAGTGTCCAGAGCACTAGGCCTCGAGTCAGGAAGACCTTAGTTCTACTCCTACCTCAGACTCTTAATAGTTATGTGACCCTAGGCAGTCATTTTAACTTGTTTTCCTCAGGTTCCTCAATTATTAAGGGGTGGGGGTGTAAAAATAGCATCTACCCCACAGGTTTGATGTAGGGATCTAATGAGATATTTGTGAAGTACCTCATATAGTACCTGGCACCTACTAGTCATTTAATGCATGATTCTTCCCTTCCTTGAATGCCCAAATGAGGGAAAGCCCATTCATTACTTGTTGTAATTTCCCCTTCATTTTTTGATCTTACAACTGAAGAAACTTTTTGTCTTTATGCTAAAATCTATCTAAAATTATATGTAAACATATACTTCATTCATTTTCTTAGGTAAATGACTAATTATAAAGATGCATTTATCCTCATAGATGATGTTATCAATTCAGAGATTTTAATCTAATTTTTAAAAATTATACAAAGTAAAATGTATACTGATGTGGAATCATCTACCCAGACTCTTTCATTTCACTCCAAAGTCTTACATACACAAGTACTATATTAAACTGTTCTTGAAATGTCAACTAGACAGCAAATGGTTACTCATCACCCCCGGGCTAGAGATCTGAGACAGGAGCAAAAAGAGATTTTGATTTATATCTCTGATGGGTTCAAAATGATCTCCTTGTTAATGATTCTCATTATATAGTTCATATTTATACATTGTCACCGCCATCTTGAAGATGCAATTGGCTGAAGGAAATGAAAATCTTTCTCTGCTTGTGCCTCTCACCTGACTTTGGGACATTCATCTTTATGTATCCACAGCCCAAGTCAAACCATTCCCTGTAGGATTTCTAGATGTAATAATAATAACAGCAACACCAATAATAAGTGCCAACCTTCAATCCTACTACAATACTTATGATATGGAAACAATTCTTGTCATTCCCCTCTGGGTCCTCTCCATCTTATCAATATCCTTCATAAAATTTATTCCCAGAAATTAAAACAATGCTACCAATGTGATATTGAAAAAAAAAAACAACAACATGGTTTTGGAGTCAGGTGATTTGGGATTTATCTCTGCCATTACCTGTGTGAGACTATGGGCCTCAGTTTCCTCATTGGTAAAATGGTAGCTTTTCAATCACTTTCTGAAAGACATTTTTCACTTCTTGTTTCCTCAGACAGTAGATCACATGATTCAGCATAGGGATCACCATTGAGGAGAACACTGAGGTCATTTGATCTCTACCCAGCAAATGGTTTCACTTGGGCTACATAAAGATCAATGTCCCAATGTCAGGTGAGAGGCACAAGTGGAGAAAGCTTTACTTTTCCTTCAGTCAATTGCATCTTCAAGATGGTGGTGACAATGTATAAATGTGAACTACATAATGAGAACCATTAACGAGATCATGTTGAACCCAGCAAAAATCAAAATCAAAATTTCAGGACAACTAGGTGGCTCAGTGGATAGAGCACCGGTCCTGAAGTCAGGAGGACCTGAGTTCAAATCCAGCTTCTGACCACACACTTGATACTTACTAGCTGTGTGACCCTGGGCAAGTCACTTAACCCCAATTGCCTCACCAAAAAATCCAGAAAAAAAATCAAAATCTCTTTGAGACTGGTGGCCGAGCAAGCAAGTGCCTTCAGTGGGACATCATAAAAGTAGAAATTATTGATGATATTAGAACCACAATAGATCAAGCAAGAAGGTTACCACAGTGTGAAATAAAATGACTGAAAAACTATTCAGGAAAAGACCTATTACCATCTGTATACAAATCCTTTGAGACATAGCTACCACGTAGAGGAGAGGAATGCAGATGGCCACATTGTGCTTATGTGCCATCACAGTAAGGAGGGGCATCTCAGAAATTAAGAATGTGAGGGGGAAAGCCTCTCTGAGTTGCACAAGCATAGAAAGAAATTCTATTCTGCTTGGTCAAGAAGGTTTTCAAGAACTTGGGGGCTCATGGGGAAGAATAATAGAGGTCAACAAAAGTCAAGTTGCTGAGAAAAAAAAAACATGGGGGTGTGAATCTAGAATCCAATAAAATTAGTGAGATCATAGCAATGTTCCCTGCCATTGTTATAATGTACATGACAAAGATAAGCACAAAGAGGACAATTTCCAGCTCTCTCTTAAGAGAAATCACTAAAAATGAACTCAGTTACCCTGGTGTTATTTCTTCCAGTCATCTACTCCATGATACTCATTTGCTGAAGAAAAACGAGATGCAAAAATAAAAAAAAAATTAAAAAGGCATTAAGTTAAATTTCTGTGAACCTGAAAGTTTTATCAGTCACTACTTCTTTAATATGACATTGCCTGGGAGCAACTATGTGTCCTATATGCCAATTTTGGGGAAAAAACCCACCCATGTTCTTCCCACTCCCACTAAATTTAACAATAGATTCAATCAGCATTTGTTCCAAGAATATTGTGTGTGAGGTTTTAGTTTATTTGTATTGTGACATCTACATTATGGGACAGGGAGAAAGAAAAGTTGGGGCAGGAATTAAACAATTGAGCATATACAGGGATCAATATATTAATGGCCAAAATCTATCCATACAATGAAAAAATATTGACCAGATCATATGGGTGATTAAATTCAATATACATTATGAATGTTTTCACCCAAAATTCTGAAGTGTCTGAGATCACCCAACTGATCTCTATTGCTGTAACTTCTTATTTCCATCTTTGTGTACACATTGAACTTCACAAAAATCCACAAAACTTATTTCTAATCCTGCGAGAGATTTAGGGAGAGAAAGAAAATAAAATTGTTGACTGAATATGTGTAGCAAACTTTGTGGGAATCCATCTAATAATACATTTACTTCAGCATGTCTTCTTTGTTTTGATTTTGGTTTTGGCTTAGGAACGATATGTGCTAGGAGGGGATTTTGATGGCCTTGATATTTTAAAGGGCTATTGATGGCAAGTATACAAAATAAATAAAAAAAGTAGAAATGGGATAAAGAAAAGAGTGGGAAGGAGAGCAATTCATTTGGGCCACTTTCCACTCAGCTGGTCACAGTCATCTGTCTTTGTTTTTAACTTAGAGGATCATACTGAAACACCACAAGCAATGGAAACATAGTTCAGTAGGGGAAACACTCATTCTGGAGGCAAATGCACAGTAGAGTTTATAGAATGTTGGACTTTGAATTGGGAAAAGATGAGTTTCATCTTGCCTGAGACACTTACTAGCTGTGTGACCATGTGCAAGCCACTTACATTTTCTGTGCCTCAGTTGTTTTCCATCTATAAATTAAGGAAGTTGGATTAAATGACTTCTAAAGGTCCTTTCCAGACCTAATTTGATGAAACTTTGAGCGTCTCTTTGCTTGGGCAAAAGATCAGTTTGATTACAGATATATGTCAATAGAACTGCCATCTTCCCTGCTTACTTGAAATAGTTTTTTTTTTTCTCTCATGAGAAACAAAGTGTAAAAATATATGAGGCAAGCTACATTGGTCATCTCATAGCTGAGATGATATAAAATGAGGTAAGACAACCTGGTAGATAGATGGGGAAGGTGACTTGGGCATAGGACCACCATTCCAATTCCCAGGAACAGAAAATAATACCTTTTTTTTTCTTGTGATATGTCAATAAGCCAAGCGTTTGTGCAACCGACTCCATTGCTGCTTCCTAGGACTGGTTCCCATTAAATTTTGAAGGCTTTTTTATTTATTATTATCTATATTTCCTGATGACCAGGTTCTATTCAACCTCCATTTGTTTTGATTATGGTTCCCCAAATTAAAACTGGAGATGGAAATGGAATTAAGGGAAGGAGGAGAAGTAAGGGTGGGTGAAGTCAGTGAAGAGAAATATACCTGGGTGTAGCAGCAAGCACCCCAAGCGCGTCCTCAGGGTTTGCAGCTACCACAGGTTCTTGGATCTGCTTTGTTAAAGGAAAGCAACTCAAAATGGGTTAACAAGCTTACTTTAATCAGTCAGACATATATCGTTTACCTTGTTCAGGAGAAAAGGTCAGCACCCTGAACCTCAAAGTATACAGGCATAATTATCAAGACAGAAACATCAAGTAGACAGATTTCCAAACTGTCCAACCATTACATCCATACCCAGTCAACATCTGGGTTTCCACATTCTGGGTTTTTCAAAGCCGGGGGACTCTCAACAACGGCTTCCCATAATTCAGATCAAATCACAGAACACTTCTCAAAGTGAGTCCCAAAAATAAAGCTACACATCAGGGCTTATATAGCCTTCTCCTGGCTCAGAGAATGTAACAACCTTATTGACTCACTGGCCAATCAAGAAGTATCTACTGAAAAACAAGCCTCCCACCCCAGACTCCAGGTGCACTTTAGCCTAGGGGCAGGGAAGATCTTTAAATCTGCATTTCCATTACACTGGGGCCTTCCTAAAATAATAGAGAATGAGTGTTAGTCATCAATTAGTTCAGAAAAGACTTAAGATATAAGTCGCGGTTATGAAAGGGTTTAAAAATCCAGGGTTTTGTTATTTTACTTGTTAAACTAACTCCTCTTCATAACGTCTCTCTTTTGAGAGCACCACCCTCCTTGCAGTTATATAGGTTTAAAAGCTTGGAATCATCTTTGATAGGAAGGTTGACTCCTTCTTGCCTTTTCTTTCTTCATCTTCACCCAATTCAATCAAATGTTCAGTCATGTTGCTTCCATCAATATAACAGCTCTTGGTGATGTGCATGGCCTGCAGTCATGGGCAAAAACACCCCAAATTAAAAAAAAAAACCCTCAAAGAAAAAGTTGAGAAGTACATTGTGGGAATGATTAGAATGCAGCACCTCCCATACAAGGAATTGAGACAAAGTGGGGTAAGAGATTACAGCAGAGTATAGTAGAAATTTGAAAAAGATTGGCTAGTCACATGGTGAAGGTGAGGAATAAACCATAGAAAACCTAGGTGATCCATTGAATACAATGCAATGTCAAGAAATGTTCTGAGCTTGTAGGGTAGACTCTCTCTAGTGAACTTAAGAGAAATTATGCTCAGGAATTGTACCCATTGAGCAGGCATAGCAAGGAAGAAGAGAAGGAAGGAAGTCTTTATTAAGCATCTATTATGTGCTGGGCATTGTGCTAAGCACTTTAGAAAAAACTCATTTGTGCCCTCATAACAACCAGGAAGAGGAGGTGGTATTATTATCCCCATTTTATAATTTGGGAAAACTGAGGCAAAGTGGCTAAGTGACTTGCACAAAGACACCCAGTTAATAAGTGTCAGGATGATTTAGAACTCAGATCTTCTGTCTCTAATTCTAACACCCAGTCCATTGTTCCACCAAGCTGTATACATGTTTTTTCATCTATGCTGTTTTACAGACTATACACATTGATCACAAATTATAGATCCAGAGTCATAAGAACCCTTAAAGGTCCTCTAGTCCACTTCATTTTACCTATGAGGAAACTGAAGCAGAGAGGGGTAAGTGGTTTGCCCAAGGTCACACTGGAATTTATTGGAAGAACTCAGATTTTAACTGGAGATATGTGACTCAAGTCCAAACATTCTTTCCATTGCCCTATACCACCTCTAGTACAATCAATGAGATACAAATACATCCATGTATGGAAGTAATCTCTCATATCTATTCCCTTTTTTTCTCCTATTATATATATATATATATATATACATATATATATATAAAAAGAGAGAGACCCTATTTTAATAGTGTTCTAATAATCATCCCTACATTAGTCCCTTTCCTATAGAATTCATCATCTATATAATTGTCAAAATTACCTTCCTAAAGCATGCATCCGATCACCTTGCAAAGGTTCCTTAAATCTAACTTTAGACAGTTACTACCTGTGGGATCCTGGGCAAGTCATTTAATTTCTGTTTTCCTTAGTTTCCTCATCTGTTAAATGGGAATGATAATAGCACCTATGCCCCACCAAAGTTGTTGTGAGGACCAAATGAAATAATAATCATAAAGCACTTAGCACAATGCCTGGCACATGTTAAGAATTACCTTAGCTCCTGCTGTTGTTGTTATTGTTACTACTGTAATGATTACTACTACTGATGCTATTGCTACTACTACTACTACTACTACTACTACTACTACTACTACTACTGCTACTACTACTACTACTAACACTACTACTACTACTACTACTACTACTACTACTACTACTATTACTACTACTACTTCAAGGATAAAATACAACTCCTTAGCTAGGCTTTTAAGACCTTTGGCAGTATGGCGTATGCATACCTTTCCAGGCTCATTCCATGTTATTCCTTTTTTATGTATTTAGTATTCTTGGTAAACTACTTCCCCAAACTTGCATAATTCACATCCCCTACCTCCAAAAAGATGTAGTATGCACAACCTCCACACCCTGGTAAAACCAACTTTGTAGATGACTAAACTTGGGAAAACAACAAGCCCCCAAATCACCAGTGAGATAGGAGGATGTCCATCCCAAGTATATTAAGATTTCCTTTATTGGCATGGATGGACGAGAACGATATTTTTTAATGATAATGAAGGTGTTAAAAGCAAGCATTGTGGAATGCTTTGAGCTTAGTCAGACATTGAAGATGACAAGGTCATCCACTGCATCCTGGGCCATCGCCAATCTTGATTTTTGTATTGCCATTGGAATTGAATGACTCTGGAAGAGAGAATGAGGCTAATAATTTTGTGCAACTCTGCCTTACTTAAATCTGATTCACACACAAGTACAGATATCATTGCACAATGTCATTGATCCTCTTCAAAAATGAAGGATGAACAGCAGCTCTCATCATCCGTAATGAGGATTCTTTTTGTCTTTTTACTTGCATTCTTAGCTTAGGTGCCTCCTTTTCCATGAATCCATCATGGACTATGACTTCTTTCCCCCCTCTTCAATTTTCTTGAACAAAACAATCTTTTTTCTTGTTCTAGTCTCCCAGAAGAAAGTATGATCCTTATAAAAATGAATTGTTTCATATTTTGTCTTTGTATCTAGTGCTTAACACAGTCCATAGTAGGGGCTTTAAATTGTTTGTTAAATTGAATTCAAAAAAGATTTATTAAACAACTGCTATGAACCAGGCATATTTTCTATGCTCAGATGATACAATGACAGAAGAGAAACTACCTTTGCTCTCAAAGAGCTTAAACTGTCAGAAAAAAAATGATATTCACATATAAAATATATTATACAATTATGTATAAAATATAATAACCATAAATCAGAGCATCCTGGATTTTGAGTTGGAAGGGATATTAGGATACTGATTCCATGTACCTCATTTTACAAATGAAGAAACTAAGGCCCAGGGAAGTTTTACTTTGTGCAGAGTTATACAGCCAAAAAGTATCCAAGGAAGGGTTCAAACCCAATTCTTCCTCACTTGAAGACCAGTTCTTTATCTACTACACCATACTCTCTGATTTTAGGGGGAAATCACTAGCATCTGGGGATGCTTAAGAAATGTCTCATGTTGAATGTGCCATTTGATGTCAATTATGAAGGATGGAGATAAGGAGTTAGGACATGCCACAGAGAGGGAACAGTTTGCTCAAAGATCCAGAGATAGGATATAGAGTATCAGCTATGAGGACCAGCAGGATAATCAGTTTGGATGATATAGAACATGAAGGAATGTAATGTGCAATCAGCTTTGCAAGGTATCTTAGAACCAGACTGTGAAGGCCTTTAAATGCCAAACAAAGGCGTTTGTATTTGACCCCAGAGGAAAAAGTGAGAGACTAGTGCTTCTTGAGTTCTGGAGTGACCTAGTCAGATCTGTTCAGAATATGAATGGCATTTTCCTGCCTTGATTGAATTCTACTCAGTGGATATTTATTGCACATCTGAAATATGACAAGCGTTGTTGTAGACACTAGATTTATAAAGTTGAAATATGATGATCCTTCCCTCAAGAAGTTTACATTCTTAAGTAGAAATGGAGGAGAGGAACAAAATTTATCACACCAAATGAGGAAATTATACTAGATGGCCTCTGGGATCCTTTAAATTTTAAATCTATGATCCAATAATCCTATTTATATGAATATAATGCAAAGAAAAATGTGATAAGGCTAAAGAAGAGATCCAGACAAAAAACTGCTTGAGAAACATTTGAGGATGGAGAGATACCTTTTGGATCCACTATCCTTCCTTAATCTTGTCCTACACCTTTTAAGAATTAGTTTAGGTGCCCATGTTCCTCCAGAATACCTTTTATGAATACTTAACATGCCTAGTCTGTCTGTTCTCTCAACTTCTCTGGTGCTTCTGATCTGAAGCCCTTATCAGACACTGTGGTGCAATGAACTGGGCCTGGAGTCATGAAGGCCTGTATTCAAGTACTGTCTGAGACACTCTGGGCAGATCACTTAACTTCAGCCAGTCTTGGTTTACTCAACTATTAAATGGGGATGATAATATCACTTACTAACCGGGTCGTTGTGAAAATCAAATGAAAATTCTTGTTATTTGCTTAGCATAGTGCCTGGTAGCTAGGAGGCACTTAATAAATGCTTGTTCCCTTCCTCTTATCTTTATATGTATGCATATCACATCATTTGGTCTAAACAGTGAGGTCCTTAGGAATAAGGATGGAGCCTGGACAAGGTATATCATTGGTACAAGGAAATCCCAGGCATGGAAACTGTATTAATCTGGGGAGTGGGGGTTGGCACCTTTCATTCATCTTACAGACCTGGGACATAGAGGTCAAGTGACATGTCTCGGGTCATTTAGACTGCATGAGTCAGAGATGGAATTTTAACCCAAGGACCCTTGGTAACAAAACCCATTCTCAATGTAGGATGATTCATCCTTCTGTAAGGTCAAGGACTGATAGCTCAAGCATAGTAAGCATTTGAAAAAAAAGTGCCCTATCCCACAAAAGGCTTTCCATAATCACCTCATTGGTAGTTTTCTCCCTTCCCAAAATTTGCTTGTATTTACTTTGTATATAGTTGTATATAAATATGAGCTGCATATATGTTTGAAACCAGCCCCTTTTCCTGCACCGCCCCCCCTCAATAGAAGGCAAGTTCTCAGAATTTAGTACTAAGTTCTTATCATTTAGAGTTAGGACATACAGTACAACTCTTCCCACTTTAGTTGAGGAAATTGAGGCCTAGAAGGGTTAACTTGCCACAAATTGAAATGGAGAGCAATCCCAGGTTCTCTGATTTCAAATCCAGGACACTTTCCATGGCACTATATCGTCTCACTTATAAATGTTTCTTCAGTGTAACTGAATTGAACTTATTGGGTATAAAAGATATGTTGGGCATTTCATTTGAGTGGCATTTCATTCATCTCTCCATCCTCAAATGTACCTCAAACTGCCATTGTCAATTTGCAATGTATTACTAGAAAATGGGTAAATGGATTCTCATGAAGATTATAAAATCACTGTAGTTAGAGTGCAAAGAATTTAATATTCCACCAAAGGCAAGCCCCTCATTTCATAAATAAAGAAACCAAGGCCCAGGAAGGGGATGGGCCCCACCCAAAAGGACCCAGACAACATATGTCAGATTCAGGATTTGAAGCCATTTTTATGACTCCAAACCCAATGTTCATTTCACTATATCCCACTTCTTGGGGACGTTAGGAGATATCACTATCTGAGTGTCCATCATTCCTTCATATGCCAACTTTAAATTAATCGACCCATTATTGGTCATGTCTAAATGAAAATCAACTGTGATAAAGTTTGCTTACAACTGATGATGAAAAGCCTCTGGGTCCTATTATAAAGTTAGTGTTTGCAAAGAGATAATTCCCTCCAGTAATGACTATAAAAAAGTGAGGCTGACTTGGTTAATAGGTTTCTAGGGGCCTTATTATGCAGCCAAGTTTGTACAGAACAACTTAATTTAATGCATCCCTTTGAAAGTTCTATGTAATATTCCCAAAGAATTTCCATTAAAGATAATGAATGCAGCAGAACACTTGAAATGCTGTCACACCTGAGGCCTCAGTCCTGTATCCTCTATTAAGGAAAAAGTGATTAACAGAGATAATTTAGTGATTCTCATTAAGCTCATCCTTTGGTGATTTTTGATAAATTTCTGAATTTTTCTTAGCCTCAGTTACCTGCTAAATGTAGGACAATGGAAAAAGTCCTGAATCTGGAGTAAGTGGACCTAGGGTCAAATCTCAATCTTATATTTACTGAATGGATGAGATCAGGCAAGTCATTTAACTTTTCTAGGGCCTCAATTTCCCTTATCTGTTAAAATGACACTACACCACATGGTCTCCAAGGTCCCTTCTAATTATGCATAGATGATATGGTCTATAAAATCACCAAATTATCACTAAGATATGGCTCTGCTGTATAAGCTACAGAACTGATTTATCTTAGGTCTCAGTTTCAAGAACTAGTTCTTATGTCTATGGCTAAGTTGAAGTTAGAAAGGCAGCTCCTTCCTATCTACCAGCTATCTAAATAAGAGGAGTCATTCCAAATACCTAAACCTCAGTTTCTTCATCTACCAAAGTGGGCATATAACAGCTATACTACCGAACTTACAAATTTATTGTGAGAGAAGCATTCTATAAATTAGAGATCAGGTTATAAATTTTAAAGGCCTGGAGAAGTGTGAGTTATTATCATCATCAACTCCACCACCACTAACACTGTCATTCTCATGAACATTTCCTTATTCCCATTTATCAGTTAGGCTCCCTATCCTCTGACTCTCACCATATCATTTCCCTCACGTTATTTGTTTTCATTGCCAGGGATTGTGCAACTGCATGTAAAGAATGGCCCTCCACATAGACAATATAGCCTAGGTGATGGAATCTGAGTATCAAACCATATTGTTGAATGCTTAGATATCTCCTTCATGAGATGCCTGAAATTCACAATTAGAGATTAATTCCTTTGGCGATAGCAAGTTTTTTCACAGTATACTTTTTGCAAATTTCCTTATTCCTAAAGGCAATAAACTACAGAATCTCTTTCAGACTAGTATGAATGAAGGTCAGATGCCCCTGTCCTGTGATGGAAATAGAATAACATGAGCACTGAACACTTGAGGGCAAAGGCTAGTTTGAAAGGGAAACAGAAAAGGACCACACATACCCAAAGTACATCATTATTATTTCACTAAAGAGGCAGGCTTATCCAATATTTATATAAATTGAATAGACAGATGATAGACAATTTAAAGAGAGAGAGACAGAGACAGAGAGAATGAGAAGAAAAAAGGTATTTTAAAATCTCCTACTCGGTTCTATGTACTAAAAGTATAAAGACAAAATTGAAATAATGTAACCTATTGAGTTCAGATCACATTAAAAATTATAAAGTCTCTAGGGTGTGAAAAATCCCTGAATTACAACAGCAACTTTTTTATAATGTGTAGCCTTAGAGAGCGGTCCGAGGTACTGAGGAATTATTGGGTCACACAGTATATGACAGAGAAAGAATGTGAACCCAAGTTTTAATGATGCCAAAGGTGATATCCACTCCACAATACTGCTTGTCATTCAAATAAATATATATATGAATATATGTGCATATGTGTGTAAAGGCCGCATTGTGTATTTTTTTTTTATAATTTGTATGTTTATGCTAAAATATAGTATAGCAGAGTGTGGATACAAGGTCTAACCTTCCAAATGGGGATACTTAGGTTTGGGTTCTATCTCAGAAAAATGCTATGTGACCATGGGAAAGTTCTTTCACTTCTCAGTAAGAACCCTTGCTGAACTCTAAGAACACACACACACACACACACCCACATGCCCAAGCCCACATACACACATATACAAACACATACACAGACATTCAATCACTTTCACTGAGACACAATGTAGAGGAATGAGTAATGAATTGGAAGCAGGAAGAATGAGTTTCAAATGCTGTCTTTAACATTTACTATGTAACTATACTTGGTTCACTTAATTGCTCTAAACTTTACTTTCCTCAAGCTGAATGATGCAATTTTAACATATATAGGAGGATTGTTGTGAGTTTCAAGTGAGAAAATAAATATCACTAAAGTGCTTTGAAAACTTTAAAGTTATATATATAGATATATCTATCTATCATCTATCTATCTATCATCTATCTATCTATCTATCTATCTATCTATCTATCTATCTATCTGTCTGTCTGTCTGTCTGTCTGTCTGTCTGTCTGTCTGTCTGTCTGTCTGTCTGTCTCTCTGTCTCTCTGTCTCTCTGTCCGTCCGTCCGTCCGTCCGTCCGTCTGTCTGTCTGTCTGTCTGTCTGTCTGTCTATCTATCTATCTATCTATCTATCTATCTATCTATCTATCTATCTATCTATCTATCTATCTATCTATGTCAGTTATCTTTATTACATTTGGTTTGATTTTTTCAGTCATTCTTTTTTCCAATTGTGTCCAACTCTTTGTGAGCCTGTGCAGAATTTGCTTTGGAAAGATACTGGAGTTATTTGCCATTTCCTTCTGCAGGACATTTTACAGATGAGGAAACTGAGGCAAACAGGGTTACATGACTTGCCCAGGGTCACATAAGTGTCTGAGGCCAGATTTGAATTCAGGAAGATGAATTTTCCTGACTCTAGACCTAGCACACAATCCACTATGTCACCTAGCTGTCCTCTGGTCTGATAGCTTCTTTTTAATCAATAGTCACATTCACTTCCCACAATATCTGGGATAAATACAGTACTCTGTAAACTTGTAATTACAGTTGGTTTAAATATTTGACCCACAAAGAATTGTTTTCCTTGTGTGGTGTGCCTTGTACATTGGTTCAAATTCAATTCTTTTCCATATGCATTTTCATTGGGTCTGAAGCCAGTTTGTTAGTGATATCTTCCCATTGCTGTGCTATTTTTAGTATGGCCCATATTACATCTCTATAATAGTCTCAATCTTAAAAAAATATCCCATTGATTTTCCCCCATTTTGTGTGTCATTTATAATTTTTACCTGGTAATGTGCTCTAAAATCAGGTAGGAAAAGCCTAGCTTTATAACATATCTAGAATGAAAAATCACTTCTCTTTAGCACTTTGAAGTTCATAGAGCATTTTTCTTACAACTAACTGGAAAAATAGTATTTTTATTTCTACCTATTGTAAAAATGAAGAAACTGAGGCATAAGGAAGGATAGTGATTTTCCCTGGGGTACATAGTCAATACATATCACATCTAAAATTGGAGCACAAGTCTCCTGATTTTGAGCAGAGTCCTCTTCCCATTTCATCATAATTCCAATTATCTAGTTCTTATTCTTTATTTTTTCCAATAAATTTTATTTTATTCATTAAAAAATTTATTTATTTACTATTAGTTGACAACCTTCAGTTCCACAATCCCTTGACTTTCAAATTTTCTCCCCCTCCCTCCCCACATGGAAGCATGCAATCAAATATAGGATCTACAAATACCTTTACATTAAACATTAGTCAAGTTATAAAGAAGGATGATAATCAATGGAGTGAATAATGAGAAAGAAAAAAACAAAACAAAACAAAAAAGAGAAAAAAGCAAATAGATTGCTTCAATCTGCACTCAGACTCTGTAGTTCTTTCTCTGGATGTGGATATCCCTTTCCATTGTGGCTCTTTTGGATTTGCCTTATAACCTTGCATTGCTGAGAAGAGCCCAGTCTATCAAAGATAGATTGTGTCTGTCAATCGTGTACAAAGCTCTTCCAGTTCTGCTCTCCTCAGTGAGCATCAGTTTATATAGGTGTCTCCAGGTTATTATGAAGTCTGTCTGCTCCTCATTTCTTACAGCACAATAGTATTCCATTACATTCATGTACCATAACTTGCTTATCCATTCCCCAATTGATGGGCATCCCCTTGATTTCCAATTATTTGACACCACAAAAAGAGCTGCTATAAATATTTTTTATATAGATGGGTGCTTTTCCCATTTCTATGATCTCTTCATGACATAGTCTTAGAAGGGTTGTTGTTGGGTCAAAGGTTATGCACTTATTTATAGCCCTTTGGGGATAGTTCCAGATTGCTCTCCAGAATGGTTGAATCAGTTCACAACTCCACCAACAATGCTTTAGTGTTCCAATTTTTCTGCATCCTCTCCAGCATTTATCATTTTCCTGTTTTGTCATCTTAGCCAACCTGACTGGTGAGATGTGGCATCTCAGAGTTGTTTGGATTTGCAATTCTCTAAGCAATAGTGATTTAGAGCATTTTTTCATATGCTTATAGATATCTTTAATTTCTTCCTCTGAAAACTACCTGTTCATATGCTTTGACCATTTATCAAATGGGGAATGACTTGTATTCTTATAAAATTGATTCAGTACTCTGTGTATTTTAGATAGGAGGCCTTTATCAGAGATACTGGTTGTAAAACTTCTTTCCCAGTTTTCCACTTCCCTCTTAATACTGGTTATATTGACTTTATTTGTATAGGAACTTTTCAATTTAATGTAGTCAAAATTATCCATTTTGCATTTTATAATGCTCTCTAACTCTTGTTTGGTCATAAAATCTTCCTTTCTCCATAAATCTGACAAGTAAACTATTCTTTGCTCCCAGGTTGCTTACAGTATTAACATTTATACCTAGATTGTGTACCCATTTAGACTTTATTTTGGTATGCAGAGCAAGATATTGGTCTATGCCCAGATTCTGTCACACAATTTTCCAGTTTTTCCCAGCAGGTTTTGTCAAATAGTGAGTTCTTATCCCAAAATCTGGGTTCTTTGGGTTTATCAAACAGTAGATTACTATAGTCATTGACTGCTGTGTCTCATGTACCTAAACTATTAAACTGATCCACTACACTATTCCTCAGCCAGTACCAAGTAATTTTGATGACTGCTGCTTTGTAATACAGATTAAGATCTGGTATGGCTAGGCCACCTTCCCTAGTATTTCTTTTCATTATTTCCCTTGATATTCTGCATATTTTGTTCTTCCATTTGAATTTAGTTACTATTTTTTCTAGCTCTATAAAATAATTTTTTCGGTGGAGTGATTGGTTTGGCACGAAATATGTAAATGAGTTTAGGTAAAGTTGTCATTTTAATTATATTAGCTTGACCCAGCCATGAGCAACTGATTTTTTTTTCCCAATTATTTAGACCTGACTTTATTTGTGTGTAAAGGTTTTGCAAGTCTGTTTATATAGGTGCTGGGTTTGTTTTGGCAGGTAGATTCCAAATATTTTACAATGTCTAGAGTACCTTTAAATGAAATTTCTCTTTAATCTCTTGCTGTTGGATTCCATTAAAATATATAGGGATGCTGAAGATTTATGTGGGTTTATTTTATATCCTGCAACTTTACCAAATGTATTTATCTCACATATTTTCTAATTGATTTTCTAGGATTCTCTAAGTATATCACCATATCATCTTCAAAGAGTGACAGCTAAGTCTTTTCTTTGCCTAATTTGATTCCTTCAATTTCTTTTCCTTCTCTTATTAATACTACTAACATTGCTAGTACCAAATTTTATAAGAGGGGTGATAGTGGACATCCTTGTTTCATCCCTGATTTTATTGGAAATGCTTCTAGCTTATCCTTATTACATATAATACTTGCTGATGGTTTTAGATAGATGCTACTTATTATTTTAAGGAAGACTCCATTTATTTCTATACTTTCTAGTGTTTTTAATAAGAATGGGTGTTGTATTTTGTCCAAATCTATTCTGCATGTATTAAGATAATCATATGGTTTCTACAAGTTTTCTTGTTGATATGATTGATTGTACTGATAGTTTTCCTAATATTGAACCATCCTTGATTTCTTGGAATAAATTCTACCTCATCAAAGTGTATTATTCTCATGATAAGCTGATGTAGTATTTTTTTCTAATATTTTATTTAAAATTTTTGCATCTATATTCCTGAGAGAAATTGGTCTACAATTTTCTTTCTCCATTTTGTCTCTTCCAGATTTAGGTACCAGTACCATATTTGTGTCATAAAAAGAATTTGATAAGACTTCTTCTTCAGTTTTCCCTATAGTTGTCAATGTTATAGATGAATTTCTCTAAAAAATTTTCAGCTTTCTTCAAAAATATTTGATTGGAATTTTCATCAATATTTTTGAGACATGTATATATACACATATATGTTATATGGAAATATAGAAAAACTTTAGCACACATATATAAACATGATAATCCATTGCAAGCAATACATTATCTATTCATAATTATCTCTTCATGTTATTTCTCTTTCTGTACATTTTTCTTTTCTTTTTCTTTCTTCCAGTGTTCTTCCTTTTCTTTCTTCTTCCTACTGAAATATATAATTTGTATGGAACAAATATCATTCCAATTAACTTAATAACCCATTATTTGTACTTTTTTGCTGTTACATACTTAATTTCTCTTTGCTATAATGTTTTATAGCTGCACTGCTAGTATAGAGGAAAGAGATAAAGCATTTTGTGAGTTATGTTTATTTCTTGCTGCATCCACTGGATTTTTGATTTTCTCTAAAATATTCTCATTTAATTCCTTCATTTTCCCTAAGTATATGCTTTTGTCAGTATTTAGGAAGATAGTGGCCTGTCTTTCTTATTTATTTATGCCCTTTTAATAGTGAAAATGTATGGACAAACTTTCAGTCAGAGAACCTGAGTTTAAATCCTGGATCTGTTTGTTTACCACCTATGTGACCATGAGTAAGTGTTTTCCTCTGACTGAGCCTCAGTTTCCTCATCTGTAAAATAAGGCAGGTAGAGTAAGTGATCTTTGAGATTTCTTCCATGCCTAAATTTTACATTCCTGATGTTATACTGTTTTTTCCCCTTTTCTGACAGTTTATTTCAGTTTTGCTGGGATTTTTACTGATATATTTCATTTCTTTTGGGATTTTTAAACTTCATAGATTCATATATTTTACATATTTTTCATATCTTCTGATATATAGTGTTTTACTTCTATTTTTTTATTTTCAAAAAGGGAAAGATAATAATTACTTCAGACAGTATTTCACACCAAAAAGGAATAGTTAATGAACACTGGAATAGAGTATAGAAATTCTTAGAGAAATTTTAAATATTTTTTCATTGTAAATGTATATTATTAAATATTTGAGAGTCACTTCATTTTTTACAAATTAAGGGTTTATGGCAACCCTGCATTGAACAAGTCTATCAGCAACATTATTCCAACACCATGTGCTAACATCATGTCTTTTTGTTATATCTGGGTTATTTTCACAATATTTTAAATATCTTATTGTTGTTATTATTGTTGTTGTTGTTGTTTTTATATATGCTGTGGTGATCTTATGATTTTATGGTTGGAGAAACCATAAATAACTCCAAGATTCTAGACTTTAAGCAGAATGGGTGATATTACACCTGGAGTAGGGACAAATTTTTCCATGGAAAAGGATGTTCAGCTTTGAATATGTTGAATTTGACATAACAAGAGACCCTCTCCATGAATGCGTCCAGATGGCTTTTGGAAAAATTTTACATAACAAGAATCCCTCTCCATGAATATGGCCAGGTGGCTTTTGGAAAAACAAACACATGCTGTTTATTGTACAAATTAAAGATTAAGAAACCACCTGAGTCTGTTTCCAGAAAACATCAATACTTTTCAAGATATGATCTGAAAGACAGTAGGAGTATCAACAGGGAATAGATACCAATGGGACCAAGAATCAAAGCTATATGTATTCCTACTGTAGTTATTAGACCTGAAGAGCCAAAGAGAATGCTCAGAAGGGGACAGTTTTCTAACTCCAGGTATAGTGGATGTTACTATAGTTTCTCTGGGCTTTTTCTTACTTTGTTATGCATACATTTCAAACATAGCTTTAATTTATGGAAAAAAACAAACATTTCCATAATATAGTACCATAAAAAGATGAGTATCCATGGGAGTGCTAATCAACTATGCACAACTTGTTATTTCTTTCAAATATATAACAAAATTATCATGTACATTTCTCTTTTTTTATTTTTTTCTTACCTTCTCACCTACCCACTCTAGATATGACCACCATTAGACATAAATATATGTGTATGTATGTATGTAAGATTATTCTATGTATCTTTATGTTCTTTCACTGGATGTGCACAGTAGCTTTCCCTTTCATTCATTTTACCCAATCTGGTAGGTGTAAAATCATATTTCAGGGTTGCCTTCATTTGCATTTCTCTAATCAATAATGATTTAAATAATTTCTTCATATGACTATAAATTGTTCTGAAAACTAACTGTTCACATCATTTGACCATTTATTAATTGGAGGATGACTAGTATTCTTATATATTTGACAAGGTTATTCATATATTTTGATATATTCTTCATATATTATGATATGTATAGTTTGGACTTTTTTATTTTCAAGAAGAAACAGATAATAATTATATTGGACACTATTTCATATCAAAAAGGAATAGCTAATGAATATTTTAATAGAACATACAAATTCTTAAAAAAATTATTATTTTCATTATAAAGGTAAATTATTGAATATGTGAGTGTCAGTTTCCAAAATTATGGCTAGTCCACTGTATTTGAATCCATATTATGCTATTACTAGTGTAAGGGCAAGTTGCTTCACCTACACTGCCCTCAATGATCTTCATCTATAAAATAAAGTGGGTTACAATAGATTACAAAAATCTTTCTAACTTTATGCTAATTATCCTTCAAAGAATTGTTGGCAAACTCTATACTCAGAGAGGGATAGAGATGGGGACACGGATGGGGACAAGGATGCATATGGAGTACAGGAACTGGGACAGGAATATGGATAGGTACAAGATTGTGGATAAGGATCTGTGATTATATTGTTATTCAGAACTCCAAGGTAAGGAAATTCACTCTGTTAAAGCTAATCCAAACATCTCTGCAACTTAAAGTCATAGAGATTTGCCTAGACCACTGAGATGTGGATCATGCAATTGGTATGTTTCAAAAACACTATTTGAACTCCAGTCTTCCTGACTTTGAGGCTGTCCCCTACCCATAAAATCACACTCCCTATCCCTCAGTGATATAATCTTAAGTTCAAATGTGAAAATCAAAAGTGTTTGATCCAGAACAAGCTTATATATTTTTCAAATCCCTCAGTTAGTAGGTTTCTAGCCTCCATTACAGTCCATAGCCAAGGCAATGCTTGATTTACTTACCCATGCATGGTATTAGTGATCTTTACTATTACAATAGCTCCATTATTGGCCCAGGACAATATTCACTGGGGTAATGAATAGGAGATACACAGAATCCCAGGATTTATGATGCTGCAAATTAGAAGTAAAATGGACCTGAGAGATAATGTTGTCTAACCCCTTCCTACTAAAAATGAAGAAAGTTTAACCACATAAAGAGCATAGATTTGAACTTATGCTTTCTGATTACCACTCCAATGCTCTTCTCCCCATCTCCTGTAGGAAGCCAGGTTTGCTGACATCAGGGCACTCATAGACTCACAATTTATAAGCAGTAATGAATGCAGTTCTGGTCGGCTGTTAGTGATAGTGTGCTGTGTTCTTTGCTGTGATCTGCCTTGAGAAAGGGTACAATTTAAATCTAGACTGGAAATGATAGTTGTTTTATTCTCTATAGTGAAGTGGAACAGAGGACCTTGGTTTTCAAGCCAAGGATCATGATTGGAAAACAAGCTGTACATCTTGCTGCTTGAACATGGGCAAGTCATTTAACTTTTCTGGGATTCAGTTTCCTCAGCTGTAAAATTGTGACATTGACAAGATGTCTAAGGGGGCTTATATTTATAAATATGTGAATTCTTCAGGTATAAAACTGACAAGAACACTAATAAACTATTTTTTTTACACAAGCTATATTTAAGCACTGGAGACTTCATTTTACCCAAGTTGAAAAGGCACTAGATAAGAAAAAAAAATACATTTATTTCATGTGACAGATTTTTTTAGCTGCATAAAAATGTTTCCTAAGCCATACTTTTTAAACTATGCTTTTATTAATACATCGTTTTTTAAATTGCCTAAATGTCCCAAGCCCTTCCAAATAACAAATACTTTTTTTGAGGGAAAAGAGAAAAGTCATTTCAATACATTTTTAAAAAGTCTGCAAACCCATTGCACATTCATGGAACTTTCACCTCCAAAAAGGAGTGGGGAGAGATGTTTTCTTGTTTGTTCATTTTCAGATTTCTTCTTTAGTGCCATGCATATTCTTTGCAATTTTGCACCATTGTTTTTCACTGTTTTATTGTGGTTGTGCTATCCATTTACATTGTCGTAGTCATAGAGTATGTCATTTTCTTGATTCTGTTCAGTATATGTTGCATCTGTTCATATATATCTTTCCATACTTCTCTGTATTCATCCTTTAACCATTTTAATGCTGTATTTCAGTCTTTATTAGCCTAACCAGTGTGAAAAATCTAAAGGAATGACATTTGCATTAGAGCAATAAACAGCAAAACAACAAGAGTTTTACAAAATAATGAGAAACATGTCAGGACAGAGCAATAGTATTTAAAAGAACAAATTCAAACAAAAAAGCATTATCAATAACATAGACACATCATTGATAATATTAATGTCATTGTGGTTAGTTATTAGAGAGCTGAACTGTCTCTGAAACATACTGACTGTGTGACCCTATAAAAGTCACTTGACTTTTCAATACCGCGGCAATTCTCCAAGAATATGAGGTGTATATCAGGTGTCAATCTTTATTGTTAGATGGCAGTCCTCTGAATACACATACACACACACACACACACACATCCTGTCTGCACTCTGAGATTACAACCCATTAATACTTTTTATATCTTCTTTGTACATCTGTTTTCATGTTGTCTCTCTCTTTAGAATGTGACCTTGTTGAGAACAGGATTCCCAGGGCTTACATTGGTGCATGACATATAGAAAGTTCTTAAATAATGCTTGTTGTTGTCTGAGTTTTCCTTATACCAATAAAAGCAGAGGTTTGTGCCTAAAACAAAGAGCAAAAACCACAGTTTAGTCATGATTAATCATTTCCAATAATCATATTTCCTTATTTCCAGTTAATTCAAAGGAATATTGTTTTTCAGAATAACAGAGACCCAGATGGAAGAGTGTATAACCTCCCAAACCCAATCATGTCTGAAGTCTTAATAAAATGATACTAGTCTCCAGCTTGTTTTTACTGAAAGTGGATTGTGCCCTTCAGATGTCTGAAATCTCATCACAAAAATAAGAAATTCAATTTCATGATCAAGGGAATTACACAACTCGGTCTTATATTAGGGTAAAAAAGCCCGAGACATGGCAAAAGGCAATCATTCTGAAGTCACTGAGTTCATTCTTCTGGGCCTCACCACCCGTCCAGAGCTGCAGGTTGTACTGTTAATCACATTTCTCATCATCTATTCTGTTAGTGTTGTGGGAAATCTCGGCCTGATCCTACTAATCCAGGTCAGTTCCCACCTTCACACACCCATGTATTTCTTCCTCAGCCACTTGGCCTTTGTGGATTTTTCTGTTACTTCTGCCATTACCCCCAACATGCTCATTAACTTTGTTCAGGAAACCAATGTAATTTCTTTCCACGCCTGTGCCGTCCAGGTCTTTTGTTTCATTTCATTTGTAAACATTGAGATGTTTCTCTTGGCTGTGATGGCCTATGATCGCTATGTAGCCATAGGTAAGCCCCTGCTCTACTCTGTTGCCATGTCTCACAGGCTCTGTGTGCAGCTGGTAGCTGTTCCTTACATATACTGCTTCTCTGTGGCACTTTTTCATACCATCATCACATTCCGCTTTTCTTACTGTGCCTCGAATGTCATTAACCACTTCTACTGTGACGACATTCCTCTCTTAGCCCTCTCCTGCTCAGACACTCATGTCAAAGAAATCTTGATCTTTGCATTTGCTGGATTTGACATGATCTCTTCCTTGTGGATTGTCATCATCTCCTATGTCTTCATCATTGCCGCCATCTTGCGGATCCGTTCAACAGAGGGCAGACTCAAGGTCTTCTCCACCTGCGGTTCCCACATGGTGGCTGTCACCATTTTCTATGGCACACTGATCTTTATGTATTTGCAGCCACGGTCTAGCCATTCACTGGAAACAGATAAAATGACATCAGTGTTTTATACCATAGTGATCCCCATGTTGAACCCCTTCATTTACAGCTTGAGGAATAAGGATGTGAAAGAGGCTCTCAGGAAAGGCCTGGGAAATAGCAGGGTAGTTGTTCGTTTAAGACATTGTGGCAATTGAATTAACTTACACAGCAGCAGAAAACTGCCAAATATCCTGAATAGTTGGGTTTAGAATGTAGTTTTGTTTCTAGAAAATAGGACAATATTTATTGAGTATATGTTATTAGCAAGACAATATGATGTTAATTTTTTCGCAAAAAAGTAACAACTAATTCTACATGGCCTTGAAATAACCACTGTCTAGTACCCCAGGAAAATGGTAGCCTCCATCCTCAGTGATTAATTCTGCTAATTTTCTCCTAATCAAATTTTGAAATTAATGCATATTATAGGAGCAAGGCAGCACAGTGGATTCTGTGCCAAACCTAGAGTCAGCAAGACTCATTTTGCTGAGTTGAAATCTTGCCTCACACCATTTCCTGTGTCACATTGAGGCAGTCACTTAATGCTGATTGCCTCACTTCCCTCATCTCTAAAATAAGCTGGAGAAGAAAATACGAACCAAACCAGTATCTTTTCCAAGAAAACAACAAATAAGCTCATGAAGCATCTACATTAATAAAAATGATGGAATAACAAGAATATGTGCTGCCTTCAGTAAAGTAAAGTTCTCCAAGTCAGGGTGACTTGATTACAAATCCTGCCTCTAGCTGTTCCTCTTTGTGACCACTGGGAAAGTTTTTTGACTTTGCTCACAATAAGTTTCCTCACCTATAAAATCAGTGCAATAATAGTACTTATCTCACAGGGTTTTGAAACAAATCAAATGAGAGAGAATAAGTAAAGTATTATTCAAACCTAAAAGTACTGCATAAATGTTAGATATTACTGAGCATGACTCAATCCATTGGACAGATGCATTTGACATTATATTTATCTACAGTGGCCCATCACAGAAGATGCACAATAGGAGAAGGCCCTCTTCCTATAGAAGCAGTGGAATGCAATAAAAAAGTGTCCTCAGCTGATTGCATTATTTGTCTCTGCCACCAATAACGTGTGTAAGCATAGGTTATGGGAATGTATATTGGTCATGGTCCATAAAATCATACCTCTAGACCTGGAAGAGACCATCTGATCCAAAAGTCTATGGAAGGGCAAAGTGGTTCAGGAAAGGAAAAGAGAAGGTCAAAGGTTTCATTCTATTATCAGTGAGATCAGACTAATGTTTTGACACTGAACTTACAGAGGAGGCAAGATATGCATATGGAATGGAGGATGAAAGAAAAGGAAAGAAGGAAGAAAGGGGAAGGAAAAGTCAAGAAAAGAAGGAGAGTAAGCAGGAAGAAAGAGTGGAAGAAAAGGAGACAGAAGGGAGAGAGGAAATAAGGATTTATTTAGCACCTACTATGTTCCAGAAACCATGCCAAGCTCTTCACAAATATTATCTCATTTGGTGCTTCCAACAGTCTCCATTTTTTTACAGTCAAGGAAATGGAAGCAATATAAATTAAATGAATCAACCAGGGTCATGTAATTATTGAGTTTCTAAAGCTAAATTTGAACTCAAGTCTTCCTGACTCCAGGCCTAATGAGCTATCTACGATGGAACTGTTTTTTTTTTTTTGGTTGTTTTTATTGCAGGTGAAAACTTTATCACTCATGAAGTGAGGTCAAACTAGGAACAAGCCCCTTCAAATTTAGCTTGACTGATTCTAGTTGGCATATAGGTTTTCAGCAGGCCAACATTTGAATGTCTTCTGAGGTACCACCGCATACCTATTAGATTGACTAAGAGGACAGAAAAGGTAAATGACAAATATTGGTGGAGATGTTGGGAAAATAAAACATTAATACATTGTTGGTGGAGTTGTGAACTGATTCAACCATTCTGTCGAGAAATTTGGAGCTGTGCCCAAAGGGCTATAAAAACATACATAAAAACTAAGAGGTTTGTATCCCAAAATAAATTTTAAAAAAATCTAAAAGGAAAAGGATCTATATGTGCAAAAATATTTATACCAGTTCTTTTCTGGGGGCAGAGAATAAGAAACTGAGGGGATGCCCATCAATTGAGAAATGACTGAACAAGTTGTGGTATATGATTATGATAGAATCCTATTTTACTATAAGAAAAGATGACCAGGATGCTCTCAGAAAAACCTGGAATGCCTTGCATGGGCTGATACAAAGTGAAATGTACTGTATATGAAGTAAAAGCAATAGGGTAAGATGATCAACTTTGAATATCTTTGTTATTCTCAGCAATACAATGATCCAAGAAAATTCCGAAGGATTTATGATGAAAAAAGCTATCCACCCCCAAAGAAAGAACTGATGGTGTCTGAATAAAGAATGAAGTATACTTATGAACTCCATTTTTCTTGTTATTTTTTAATCTATGCTTTCATTCACAATGTGATTATTATGGAAATTGGTCGCACTACACATGCACAACCTATATCCAATGACTTGTCTTTTCAAAAGGGGGTGTAGTGGGGAGGGAGGAAGGGAAATAATTTGGAACTCAAAGTTTTAAAAATAAATGTTAAAAGTTGTTTTCACTTGTAACTGGGGAAAAATAAAATACTAAATATAAAAGTATAGTCATTTCAAAAACTATTTCTATTAATATGTATAAGGCACAGCGGCAAGGGCACAGGGTTTGGAGTCAGAATGACCTGAGGCCAAATTGGCCTCAGACACTAATTAGCTATGTGACCATGGGCAAATCATTTAGGCTCTGTTTGCCTCAGTTCCCTCAACTATAAAATGGGGATGAAAATGTCATGTACTTGCAGGATTGTTGAGAGGAACAAATGATATATATTATGGGAAATCACTTAGGTCAGTACTGTGCACATATAAAGACTTAATGCTTGTACCTTTCCCTCCCTTTCCTGTATATAGGACTTGATATTTTTCCAGAACTTTTTCCCATTAATTATCTCACAGAATATCTAAGTCAGAAGGACAAGAAACAGCTAGTCAAGTTATATTAGATGAGGAATTCCTTCTCCAACAACATAACCAGTCCAACCCATTTGAAGACTCCTTGTTCTGGAAATCCACTATTTCCCTGTATAATCCAATCCTTTTCTGTTAAGTGCTTATTATATATCAGACACTGTGCTAAGCATCAGGCATATTTATCAAAGTAAAAAGAGATAGTCCCCTCAAAGAGCTTACATTCTTTCAGTGAATGACAATATATCCAATGGGAGCTGTAAAGGGGGGTGTAGAAGGAAAGGGAAGGCATCAGTTGTGGGGGCATGGTACAGAAGGCCAAAAAGTCATGAGTAGAGGTATGAGATGAATGAAGAAGAGAACATGGCTGGCAAAAGTATTTCCTCAGATGGGGGAAATTAACAATCTGAAGAGGAACTGATTACTGTGACAGGATCTTCCAGGATGACTTGACGATAGATCATGTGAGATGAGTCACACTAGAGAAGAGTCAAGGATGTGTGATAGTAATGGAATGTGGAGATTCCCCTATATTGGGCTTGGTTTTCAAATTGATTGTATTAAAACCCAGAGCTTGTTAATCCCACCTGTGGGATGGACTTTTTGATGTGAAAAGAAAGTCCTGAAGTGGGAGGAGCTGGTGATGTAGATTTGGAGAGACACTAGAGAGAGGCGGAAGATCTTTTTTGGAAGCAGCACCTCGTGGAGAGAGAGAGAGACTAAAAAAATTGCTGGTGGCCGCTTTGAATTGCCCTGGACTTTTGAGACCTGCCCCCTGAGCTGCCAAGGACTGAGGAGACATGGCTGTTTTGCTGGTACTTTGTCTGTCTGTTTTGATGTTATTTTGCCAGATTTGTCCACTGGTGAAAGACTGTCCTGTTGAAGAAGTCCTGGAACCTGGCATTTGGTTAAGAAG
>NW_027185804.1:42160296-42180665 GCF_028583685.1 Petaurus breviceps papuanus
GCCCTCTCCTGCTCAGACACTCATGTCAAAGAAATCTTGATCTTTGCCTTTGCTGGATTTGACATGATCTCTTCCTTGTGGATTGTCATCATCTTCATTGTCTTCATCATTGCCGCCATCTTGCGGATCCGTTCAACAGAGGGCAGACTCAAGGCCTTCTCCACCTGCGGTTCCCACATGGTGGCTGTCACCATTTTCTATGGCACACTGATCTTTATGTAGTTGCAGCCACGCTCTAACCATTCACTGGAAACAGATAAAATGATATCAGTGTTTTATACCATAGTGATCCCCATGTTGAACCCCCTCATATACAGCCTGAGGAACAAGGAAGTGAAAGAGACTCTCAGGAAAGGTCTGGGAAATAGAAGGGTATTAGTTCAATTAAAACATTTAGGCAAATGAATTAACTCAGACAGCAGCAGAAAACACCCCAATATGCTTAATAGCTTAATTTAGAATATACTTTTGTTTTCTTCAGTAGAACAATATTAATTGAGTTTCTGCAATAAGCAAGACAATGTGACATTAATGTCTGCACAAATACACAAAAATATATCACAGCTTTTTCTCTAAGTCCCTGAAATAACTGGCATATTAATTCTTCAGAAAAATGGTAACCTCGATCCTTAATCCTCAATTCTGCTGTGTTTTCCTGTGTCCAAATAACAATATTTAAGAGGTAACAAAGCAGCACAGTGGATAGTGTGCCATGCCTGGAGTCAGCAAGACTCATCTTCCTGGGTTAATATCTGGCCTCAGAAACCCCCTGTGTCACTGTGGGCCAGTCACTTCACCCTGATTGCATCAAGTTCCTCATTTATAAAAGAGCTGGAGAAGGAGATGGAAAACCACTCCAGTATCTCTGCCAAGAAAATGCCAAATAAGGTCAAGAATATTTAAAAATGACTGGAAAATGACAGAACAACAATATGTACTCCAGTAGGCAAAGTCATGCCCTTCAAGTCAGGAAGAACTGGTTGCATATTCTGCCTCTAGCCCTTCCTATTTTTACAACCCTGGGAAAGTTATTTGACTTCTCTCAGACTCAGTTTCTTGAACTATAGAATAGCACCTACCTCACAGCACATTTGAAAAAAAATCAAATGAGAAAAAATGAATAAATTGCTTCCCAAACCTAAGAATGCAGTACAAATGTTAAATACAATTATTTAAGCCTGGTGCAACCATTTATACAGGTGCAATCGACATGGTACTAATCTACACTGGTTCATAGCAAAAAATGTATACACTTGGAAAAGGCTCTCTTCCTATAGGAATTGTGGAATACAATGAAAAGAGCCCTCAAATGACAGTCTGCATTATTGATTTGGCTCTGCCAACAATGACTTGTGCAAATATAGCTTATGGGAATCATGGTCATCTAATCCTAAAGCCCAGGGAAGGGTAAATTGATTCAGGAAAGAAAAAGAGAAAGTCAAAAGTTTCATGCTTATTAGTTGTGATTAGGCTTGTGTGTAGGGATGCTGAACTTTCAGAGGATGCAGAATATAGAGAAGAAAGGAAGCAAAATAAGAAACAAAAAAAATAGAAAGAAAGGAGGGAAGGAGGGAGAGAAGACAGTAAGGAAGGAGGAATGATGGAAGGAAAAAAGAAGGAAGGAAGAATGGAACAAAAGAGGCAGAAGGGAAAGAGGAAATAAGGATTTATTAAGCACCTATTGTGTTCGATAAATCAGGGAAAACTCTTCATAAAATATTATCTCATTTGCTCATCACAGCAGTCTCCATTTTTATAGTCAAAGGACCTGAGGTAACAGGGATTAAATGAATCACCAAGGATCGTATAACTTGTGAGTGTCTAAGGATAGATTAGAACTTGGTTCTTTCTAACTCTAGGCCTCCTGAGCTATCTACTATGCATCTCATTTTTAAAGAGTTATTTGGGTAGAAACTTTATCAGTGTGAAGTGAGACAAGGCTAGTAGCAAACCTCTCCATACGTAGCTTGACGAATTCCAGGTAACATATGGTCTTTCATCAGGCCTACACCTGAATGTTTTCCATCTGGGCAGAAGCTCCCAGAAGGTTTGCATTGCATTGCTGCTGTGACATCCAAGATGACAAGCTCACTTCCAGGTCCCAGCATAGCACTGGGATGTGGTGGTGGTGTGATTGTACATCAATAACATGTATCGTTTATAAAGACATTTTTATGGACACATATGAGGCAGCCAGAAGCTGAGTGGAGAGAGCACTGTGTTTGGAGTAGGAATGACCTGAGTTCAAATTTGTCCCCAGGAACTTGTTAGCTGTGGAAGCCCTGGCAAATTATTTATCCTCAGTTTACCTCAGTACCCTCAACTATACAATGGGGATTAGAATAGCATCTACCTCATAGGATTGTTGTGAGGAACAAATGAGATAATATTTGCAAAATCACTTAGGCCAGTGCTGGGTACAAAGGAAGATTGAATGTTCATCCCCTTCCCTTCTTTTTCTGTATATAGGGTTTGCTATTTTTCCAGAACTCTTTCCCATCTATTATATCACAGGATCTCTAGATTGGAAGCTCAGAGGCCAGCTAATCAAGCTTATATTATATAAAGAATAACTTCTGTGTCAACACAGCACACACAACCTGTTGGAAGACTCCATGTTCTGGGAAATCCAATACTTCCGGATATAGTCTATTCCTCCACTAATGAATTGTAATGGGAATGTAAATTTATGTTGTTGCCATCTTTCTAAGATTGTGTTGTGTAAGATCTTCCCTGCCCCTAGTTCCTTTGATAGGCTTAAGTGCACCTGAAGCCTGTGGTGGGAGGCTTGTATTTCACGAGATACTTTGTGATTGGGCAGTGGGTCAAGAGAGTTGTGACATTCTCTGACCCTGGAGAAGGCTATATAAGCCCTGATGGGAGGCTTTGCTTTGGGGCTCACGTTGAGAAGTGTTGTGTGATTTGACCAGAAGAAATTCTGAGCAGCCCGTTGAGAGACCCCCAGCTTTGAAAAACCCAGAAGTTGATGCTACCCTCTCTGGTGACTGACTAGGTATGGATGTAATGGTTGGACAGTTGGAGGTCTGTCTGCTTGATCTATTTGTTTCTTTATCTTCTGCTTGTAACCTCTGTATACTCTGAAGTTCAGAGGTGCTGACTTTTCCCCCTGAATTAGGGAAATGATATGTTTGATTGATTAAAGCAAGATTGTTAACCCATTCTGAGTTGCTTTCCTTTAGAAAAGCAGATCTAAGAACCTGTGTTGACAGCCACCCTGGGGATGCTGGGGTGCTTGCTGCTATATGCACTAATTAAAACACATAAATAAGTGAGGATCATTGACAAATACATTAATCATTGCACTTTGGTCAGTGATCACATTTAATCTATAAAAGAGTTTTGTGAACTAGACAAGTAAGAGGAATTGTCATTATCTGATGGATGAAGTCTGCCTAAAGTCACACATATTATTAAAGCTGCGGTGGAAAGTACTACCTAGGCCTTGTGACTTCTCACCCAGTAGTGCTCTTTCTACAACACCACTTCTAAGACACTGGACAAATAGAATTAGATACCATTGAGAATGGGATGGAGGCTTCTGTTCCTTAGTGATTTAAATTAGGTAGATACAATTAAAAGAAGATATGTTCTTTCTTCCCTTGAGAACTATCTCTATTTTTTAGTCTCTGTGGGGTTTCATGTTTGGCCCCAAATGCATGTGAAAAACAATAAATAAGTCAGACTTTTCTGAATAATCTTTTGCTGAGCCATAATAATATGACTTCTAGCAGGTAGGTTAGACAGACTTGGTGAGTCTAGCATCTATGTCGTCTCGTTGAGATTATTCTCTTAGCACTCTTGGAGTGCATGTGAGTAGAATGAATATTTAATCTGGGGAAGATGGAATGACTCTAGGAAAAAAGAAAAAAAAAGGAGTTCTCAGGGTCTCTGAATATGAATGGCCTGAGAACAAAGTAGTCATAAGGACGTGAATTAAAGTAGTAGCTGTGCCAATAGAGAAAAGGGGGGATATATCCAAGAGATATTGGGAAGAAATAAGTGCCAAGATTTAGTAACATGTTAGATATGTAGGTGAATGAGATTGAGGAGTCAAGGATGGCATTAAGATTTTGAGCTTGGGAGACTGGGAAGTATGCTGCTTTCCTTATGATAGTGACATATGAAAGAGGTGTGATAGGAGAAAAGTTATTGAGGTCTGTTTTTCATATGAGTTTGAAATGGTGTTTCTAGGATATGTACTTTGAAATGTCCAATATGCATTTGTGTTACAAGACTAGAACTCAGTATAGTAACTCAGGCTCAATATAGAGTTCTAGGAGGCAAAACTTTATAGAGATTATACTTATACCAGTAATATATATATATATATGTATATATATATATTCTAATATAATAATTGGAATTTGATGAAGTCACCAAGTTAGAGTGCATAGGGGAAACAGAAAGTATAAAAGGACCCTGGACAGAAGCTTGTGGTATACCTTTGGCTTGATATCAAGGAAAACTAAAAAAAAGAGCAGAAGAATTAATATTCAGAAAGTTAAACGCAGAATAAAAACAGAGAAATATCCTGAAAAAAACAGAAACGAGACAGTATCCAGGGTGAGATGGTCAACAGTGATAGAGTTGATATACACACATTCTTTCTACTTACTCATGTGGTTTTTTTTTGTAATGTTTTTGTGTACAATGCAACTACATTCTTAGAGAATTAAGTAGAAGGAACTCTAAGGAAGTCTTACTACTAACTCCCCTGTCTAGTAATCCCAAATTTTGCATGTGGAATATGAGAAAGAAGTTAAGTGACTTGCTCAAGATGACAAGGATAAAGGTAAGGGTAGAGTCACAGAGGTCAGTGGCTCTCCCCACCTCCCCCTCTTGGAGTTCCCATAGTCCTTCAAACTCAATTCCATTGCCACTTCTTACAAGAGATTTTTCCTGATTTCCCCAACTGTTAGTCTCCTGAAATTGTGTTTACTTGTATTTCATATTCATTTATATGGGATCCTGTTGTTTTTCATAAGAAAACATAAGCTACCCACAGTCAGGGGTTATTTGTTATTTTTCATTGCATCCCTCTCACAGTATGTAAGAGTGGCTAACATATAATAGACACTAAATCAACATTTGTTGTCTTTTGGATTGCTTTTGTTTATTACACATCCTTCCCAAGAGAGAGCTAAGTCATGCAGTGGACAGAGCACTGAGCCTTAAGTCAGGAAGACCTGAGTTCAAATACAGCCAGAGGAATTTACTAGCTATGTGATCCTGGACAAGTGACCTCTCTCTGCCTCAGACTGAGATAACACAGTGATACTAACAATACGTATTTCACAAATTTGTTGTGAGGATTACGAAATAATATTTGCAAAGCACTTCGCATAGTGTCTAGCCAGCATATGTGAAGTGCTGAATAATTGCTTATCCCCTCCAAGTTGTAATTAAGTTGTCAGTGGTGATGATGATGATGAATAATTCTTTTGATAGCCCTTTGAGGTTTACATAGTGCTTTAAATAGCAAGAATCATGTCCTTTTTATGCTCCCAACATATTCTATCCAGTGCTTAGTACACAGTGGGTGATTTGTGATGCTTAAATAGCTGAAGAAAAAAAATCACTAATTTAATATCTATTAAAAAAAAACCCCAGCTCAGATACAGTAGTACTTTCACAGTCAGGAGACTGAACCTGTGATTGCATTGCTCTAAGAACTCCATAGATGAGGGAAATACCTGTCCTAAAGTAGGTTGGTATCTTCACCATAATTCAGTATCCTGTAAGTCCCTCCTTAAACAGAGTTTAAGTAGCTTGCTCAGGGTCAAGCAAGCAGAGTATATCAAATTCAGGATTTGAATTCAGATCTTCCAGACTTCAAAATTAATTCTCTATGAATCATGGCATGCCTACTACTTTTCTCAGGTAGGCAAGAACTAAAGTTAGATTTCAGTAAAAGATGCCTTCAGAGCTATTAAAAGAATTCTAACCAGAGTCTGTCACAGAATCAGAGAACATAAAATTCAGAAGATGTTGTTGAGATCATCTGACTAAATTTCCTCCTTTTAATCCTAGAGAATCCTAGAGAAGGAAATATACTCAAAGCTACATAGTTAGTAAACATCAGAGGCAGAAGGCAAAACCTGTTGTGACTGCAAGTTCAGAAACCTTTCCACCAAACCACCATTATGCCTTTCATCCAGCAAATGATGGATGGTCAGGAAACAGCACTTATTCATCTCCAATTACCCCTATCATTTATGTGGCATTTACATTCTTCTTTCCCCACAGATTAAACCCATGGAATAAATGGCAAAATTCAACTTCACACAAGTGACTGAATTTATTCTCAAAGGGATCACAGACTGTCCTGAGCTCCAGGCCCCACTCTTTATAATTTTCTCAACCATCTACATAGTCACAGTGATAGGGAATCTTGGACTAATTATATTAATCAGGATTGACTCTCGACTTCATACACCTATGTACTTTTTCCTTAGTCATTTAGCTTTTGTTGACTTCTGCTATTCTTCAGCCATCACACCCAAGATGGTGGTAAATTTTGTAGTGGAGAAAAATACCATTTCATTCAATGCTTGTGCAACCCAACTAGGATGTTTTCTGACATTCATGATCACAGAGTGTTTCCTTTTAGCATCTATGGCCTATGATCGTTATGTAGCTATTTGTAATCCATTGCTTTATTCAGTCATTATGTCTCAGAAAGTCTGCATTCAGTTAGTTGCTGTTCCCTATATATACAGTTTTTTGGTTGCATTGTTCCATACCATTGTGACTTTCCGATTATCTTACTGTGGCCCCAATGTCATCAATCATTTTTATTGTGATGACCTTCCCCTCTTGGCCCTGGCCTGCTCAAGCACCCACACAAAAGAAATGTTGATTTTTGCCTTTGCTGGGTTTGACATGATTTGTTCTTCATCGATTGTCCTCATCTCCTATATTTTCATAATTGCCGCCATTTTGCGTATCCGTTCCACAGAGGGGAGACTCAAAGCTTTCTCCACCTGTGGTTCCCATATGGTGGCTGTCACCATTTTCTACGGCACATTGATCTTTATGTACCTACAGCCCAAGTCGAGTCATTCCCTGGACACAGACAAAATGGCTTCAGTCTTTTATACTGTGGTAATCCCCATGTTGAACCCTCTAATATATAGTTTAAGGAACAAAGAAGTGAAAGAGGCTCTGAAGAAGGCTCAAGCTAGAGGACATGAAACATTAAAAATCCTTCAGTCCAGAAAGTGAAAAGGGTGTTTGAAAAGCAGTTGATTCAGAGGACAAAATTTCCTTTTACTTACGCTGCCTTTAGTGAATTAACTTCTGTCACTCACTCTTAAATCTTTATCATATCAAGACTTTGTCTTGACAAGGGGTGAACCTGGCCTTTGCAAAAAGTTGCAAGATTTCAGAGGCTCCAGTCAGGACACTCCTGGCCTCGAAATGTTACCTGTACTACTTGGCATTTAAATATTACAAAAAGCCATTATGTTGTTATGAATATTCCCCCCTTTACAACCTAATAGATAGTCTTGGAGAGTTTGCTATATGTAAGCAAAGTTATCATTCTGTAAGACACCCGGTGGTAGAGTCAAAAAAGTAGACTCTAGAATGTAGCAGTCCCACTCTGGTGGTTTTAATTTGCCTGACCTGGACCAGTCCCCTAACCTCTTTGGACCTCTGTTTCCTTATCTGTAATATGGAAGTTCAAACAATTGGCCTCTGGAGATGCTTCAAGCTCTATAGAAGTTTTGTGATACCCATAAGTCTGACAGAATTTAGCTAGGCTGAATTTCAGATAAAGAAAATGCCAACTGTAGTCATATAACCAATTCTTGATGACATTCTAGCATTGGAGGAACTGAAGGAATTTACCCCACTACTGACAGAAATTTCAAGGACTCAGGTTGCTTCTGTGCCCTGGAAAGGCAGCATTGAAAGAATACTTGATACTGTTCAGAATGACCCCATCAAAGAATGGTTGCTTTTCACTAGAAAAGAGTCTACTATGAAAAGGTTGATATCCTTAGCCATAATTAGATCTCACACATCAAAAAGTGTTTCTTAGCTCTCTCTGTGAATAGAGGAGAAAAAAGATGTGTCCCACCAATCCCATAAGTTCCTCATGAAGCAGAAATGAGACAGTGAATGTGAAAATGATTTTGAAGTATGTCATATGTGACAAAAAATATTATTAACTCCACACAATGAATAAAAAAATGTGAAAATCCTTTTGAAGTGTGTCAAGTGCACTGAATGAAAAAAAAACATCATTAACTCTATACAACAGACAAGATATCACATATTATATGGACATTTATTATTTTTATGGATAAGATTACAAAAGGTCAAACTCCCTCTGTCCTGGAAGACATTTTTATGAAATTTGATGTCCATACTAATCCTTCCAGTCACAGGATGATTTGAGAACGTGTGAATCATCAATCATGTATAAACTTTGAGACTCGTTTTGTGTCTATACCATTTTTTTTGTAATGGTTTTGAGTTTTAAATGAACTAGCTATACACTGTGTCATCTTTAACTTTGTCTAAAGGTGTGTGGGTTTTTTTTGCAAGATAGATAGGGAAAAGTTTAATAAGAATGTGTTTATTGGGAGATAACATTTGACTAATCCCATTGCTGATTCCTTCTTTCCACCGTTATCTTCCACTTATAAAGTGTGTGTATATATATATACACACAAATACACACATAATATAGATAAATACATATAGAGATGTCCAAATTAATCAATAGATATACAATTATATATAGGTCTCTACCTAGAAGATAGGTGTGTGTATGTATGTATTTATGTGTGTGTGTGTGTTTAGTTTCAAGTGTCATAGTTTAAGGTCATCAGTAAGCTACAGAGCATCCAAAAAGAGTCATCAGACAATAGTGAAATTGTCACAGTACAATATTCCTTGAATCCATACCATTTATGAAGCAATTAAAAAAACTGGGAATGTTTAGTAGGGAGAAGAGAAAAATCAGAGAAAACCAGGAGTAATGTATAGAATTTATGAAGAAGGAAATTTGAGCTTGAAATCAGGATAAATAACAGCAACACTTCACTAACAATTAGAATTGTTCAAAGTTGAAATAAGCTACTTCAATAAGCAGAGTTTCCCTGCATTGGAGGCCTTTAAGGGAAGCTGAACATACCATAATATAAATTATATTGTGAATATTCTTTAGTGAGGATTCCATTTCAAATATGAGTTAGACTAAGTGGCATATGTAATCCATTTCAACTCTGAAGTTCAGTGAATCTCCAATTCTGGGTATGCCATCATTGTTTTGAGTTAGGATTCCAATGACAGTTTCAGTTACCATCTGTAAACTTCCCTGATAATGAGGCTGTACTAATACCAGGTGAATAATGGTGCTTCGTTATGATATAGGTCTAAATATTTGGTCTTCTGAATAGCTAGTACAGTTTCCTGAAAGATGGAATAGGACATTTTTTCATACAATTATTTTTAATGATGTATAAAAATAGAGCCATACAATTTTAGATCTGTAAAGGCCCTTCAAGTTCATTTAATCTAACATTCTCCTTTTACAAATGAGGAAAACAAGGACTAGAGGTTACGATTTTTAATCAAATCTATAGTTAGTAGTAGAACTTCAAGAAGGACCAAGATTTCTCAAGTCATTTCTTGGTATTCTTTATTTAAAGCATAGTATGCTCTATTTAAAACAATTACACATAAATAATTTAGCTATTAATGATATATATCTTTTAAAATTAGATAAAATTTCAAGAAATATAAATATCAAAATGCAATCATTTCTTTTATTTTTCTTAAGTGTTATTCCCACTTAAGCTATGCCTATACCACCACCACCCCCAGTTTAAGCAACGAATGTCTTTTGAATATATATGTGTATATGTATGTATAGGTATATACATTTATGTATGTGTATATATACACATATATATGTATTATTTATGTGTATCTGTGTATGTGTATGTATGTATGTACGTATAACCAAGAATGTTCCTGGAGTTCAGTTGGACTTCAAGAGAGTTAAGCATATACAGTTGTCCAAGTGGCTTTTTTAATCTTCTAGCACTTTTCCTTAAATCTAGCCTAAAATGGCCTTAAGATTTTTGAAACATTCTGAATAATGAATAAGGGGAACTTCTAAAATGATTATTCTTCCTAAATATTTCTATGGAATTCCAATTACAAGAACAAATGACTTCTTTGATTCCAATTTAACTTTTTTGAATATTCTGGATTATTTCTGGGGGTTGGCCACTTGGCTTTATTTCTCATTGTCCTTTGCAGCTCAACTTTCTGTGACTAAGAAGCTTTGGGAGCTAAGCTTCTGGGACTAAGAGTATTATCTCTCAAACATATAGGGGATTGAGCCAAATTTAAAAAAAAAAGAGCAATTTCCCAGTTGATAAATAGTCAAAATATATGAACAGATGGTTTTAAGAAGAATGAATGAAACTTCTTTACAACTTGACTAATATGTAACGTGAAGGTAGCCATGCTGCCATCATGGGGGGGGGGAGGAGAAAATTTGGAACTTAAGAAACTTAAGAAAATTAAGGGTTTGTGGGACTGAATGTTGTAAACAAAATGTAAATAAATAAATTTTTAAAAATAAAAAAGAAGAAGGAATGAAAGCTATCAAGTCACAGGAAAAGAAAAAGCTCTAATCACTACTGATTAAAGAAATGAAAATTCAAACAACCCTGAGATTCTATTTCATATGGATCAGATTAGTTAACATTACAGAGAAGGACCACCAACCAGGACTATGACCCAGATCTAAGCGCGGGCAAAGAAAGAGGATGTTGTCTCAGTTCTCAGTGCCGGCAAAGAGATCCCTACAATCCACTCTGATTGGCCACTTGCTTTCCCACTGTCTGTGGGCTTAGATCTCCAGAAGCAGCTTCTGCCACTGCTGCCCCGGGGCTGCGGCAAGACTGCACTCCTCTCTCACCCAGGTCTGACAGACCTTTCCTACTAACATTCTAAGTTGTCTCTGGCCTTTGTGGGTTGAGAAATCTGGAACACCCCCCCCAGCTACCAGTGACTCAGTCCCCTGAGGCCTGCTCTAGGTTTGTGGCACGACCCATGCTGAACTGTGCTCTTCTCTCAGACTGGTGCAACAGACCTTTCCTGTTGACCTTCCAGGTTGTCTTGGTTTGGGAATTTGCTCACTCTGTCATTGGATTTCTTCCCTTAAGAGTTGCCAGTTCTCCTGTTTTGACCATTTATCAACTAGGGAATGGCTATTATTCTTATAAACTTGTCATTCCATGTTCCACATTTGCATACCCCAATGAGTTACCCCAAGACCACAAATATCCTCTAAATCTCTAAATTCCTTGTTGTCTTGACATACACCATCTATTGGAAGTCTTACCTGATCCTGATGACCTTGATTCTCTCTCTTCTCTCTCTCTCTCTCTCTCTCTCTCTCTCTCTCTCTCTCTCTCTCTTTCTCTCTCTCTCTCTCTCTCTCTAATATATAACATTCTGTTATAATAATTGGCACATGTAAGACTAAGGGAGACATAAAATGACACTTAAGGCCTACGTGGTTCTCTCCTCTTTAGCTTGAGTGAGTTTATTGTAGATGAAAATTTTTAAAGTTGAAACTCAGCCACTCTGAGCATCCAATTAGGAAAATCCCAATTTAGGAAGAGGTTATTTGCCTAACTTTTCATTTATGTCTATCTCCAGTTAGCCCTTGGCTTCTTTAGGGTTGAGGGAAAATTTAATTTACTACAAATGTCTGAGTAACAAAACAACAGGTTATATTATAGTGTCTGTGGATAAACAGGCATCAGAGGGGGAAGTTGGGAATAAAGTTAATCTCTTTTTTCCAGCATCTATTTCATTCTTCATCTTCAGCTCTAATTTCCAATAAAGTCACAGTTCTCATCAAAATCTCCTTTCTCTGCCCAGCTCAGTACTATGTTATTTCTCAAAGGGGGGCTAGAATGCCACACTTGTTCAAATCCCCTCAAGTAAATCTCTTATCAACTTGCCCGATAACCTACAGATGATTCCTGGTGCATGGCCATGTTTCCTGTGCATTTCCCTTGGCTGTACCCCCTTGATGGAAATTCTCTCCCTCCTCATCTCCATCTCCTGGCATTCCTGGATTCCTTCAAGTCTAAATAAAATATCTATGTTAAGATTAATGTTAGTGCCTTTCTATTATAACTATTTCCAACTTAACCTTTATAGATAGATAAAGATACACACACATGCATATAGATAAGAGATAGATATTGTTGTATATAGTCATTTGAATATCATATTCTTCATTAAAGTGTGAGTTCCCTGAGAGCAGGGAGTGTTTTTGTTTTGGGATTTGTGCCTTTTTTTGTATCTTTAGCCCTTAGCACAGTGCATGCACAAAGTAGGAGCTTAATAAATGCTTATTGACTTGAAGATGACTTTCCAGTGAGAATTTTTCTTTTTTTTTTTTTAGAGCAATTGGGGTTAAGTAACTTGCTCAAGGTTACACGACCAGTTATTTCTGGGTGTGGTGCTGAGTATCTGAGCCTGGATTTGATCCAGGTCATCCCAACACTGGAGCCGGTGCTCTTACTCGCTGAGCCACCTGGCCGCCCCTAGTGAGAATTTTTCAACTTTAATCTAATGTTTATGATTGAACAGGAAATTTTGAAGTAAAAATATATTTGTTTCACTAACATGTAGCACTGTGCCTTCAATATAAAAATTTAACAAATATTAAATCCACAGATGCACTATTCAATTAAGTTTTTTTTTCATTTGAGATAAATTCATGTAGTAATGGTTGAATAACACATACAGTACATTCCTTACACAACCCCATGGAGTGTGTAGTGCAAGTACATCCAATTTACAAATGAGGGAAATGAGATTCTGAGAGTTACAAAATATCTCACCTATAATCACAGAGTTTGTATCTAAAGCAAGATTTAAACCCTAAGGTCTTGCTTAAAAGTCCAGAATACTATGAACTATGTAGTATTCTAGAACTTACTTTACTCATAGCTTTCTGCAAGGCATTTTTCACTTCCTTGTTCCTCAGGATGAAGAAATGATAGAGTTCAGCATGAGAATGACTACTGTGTAGAATAGTGTTAAAACTGAATTTAAGGTAAACTGCGGCACAAATGTTTGAGTATATCCAATTTATTGCTAAAGTTTTAATTTATCAATAAATAGATTTTTAGTTTCTCCAGCAAAGCTAAGGCACTGTTATGGGTCTGAAAACACTTAAAATTTTTAGAGAAATATAGAACAAGGAACAGAGCTGGGTAGGTGAAGAAGACAATGTGATTGGTTACAGAATAGAAAGCATCATGGGGTGGGGACAATATGATTGGTTACATAAAGGAAAACAGAGCAAAGGTAAATTATGATGTAACATAGATAAGTGCTATTATTTTTTGCCCAGATTATGACATCAAATTGAATGGACAACATACCATAGTTTAGCATTAGGATGCAGATCCAGGACAGACAGTGCCAATGAACCAAGAATCAGTCCTAACACTGAAAAAGAAGAATGTAATGAAATGCCTTGAGGAAATTGCAAGGTTCATTTAATGGCATCAAACTTCACCCACACAGACCCTAAAATGATGTATTTTCAATATCAGTCTTCCATTGGTGGTGGTGTATATCATTGAAACATGGAATACGGCTATCTCCAAAGAATTCTGAAAATGGGTATCACCCAAAAACCAATAGTGAGGTGAACAGCATGTGTGAGGAACTCCAAAAAAGAAGAGGAGGAAAAGATATCAACAAGGAAATTGTAGAAAATCCAATTTATTTTTTCACATATCAAATTATCTCAAAGATTTAAATTTATATGATGATAGTCTGAAATGAAACCATCTGTGTATCTTTAACTCCTAGCACAACAACTTTCATGTGATAGAAATGAAATTTTTATCGAATGCACGTATGCATTATTAAATGGACCTGTTTGTTATTTTGAGATTGATTTATTCAATGATCATCTAATAAGAGCACATTCATACAGTCAGTCTCTCAATAAACATTGATTAAGCACCTAATGCATGCCAGGGACTGTGCTAAGTGTTGAGGATGAGGCAAAAAACAGCCATTGTTCTAGAGGAGCTCACAATCAAAGAGGGGAGATAACTGGCAAACAAGTATGTACAAATAAGTTAGGTACAGAAAAATGGATATAATCAACAGAAATAGTGCAATAAAATTAAGAGGGATCAGGAAAAACTTTCTCTAGATTGTAGAGTTAATCTAGTAATTTAATAAAACTAGGACATAGAGATGAAGATGGCAGGAACTCTAGGGGCAGTGAACAGTCATAGAAAATGCACAGACCCTAGAGATGGAATATTTTATTCAGGGAAGCACAATGACGCCAATGTCACTGGATGAAAGAGTAGATAGATAGAATGTAAGACAGGAAAGGTACAGGGGGTGGGGTGAAGGGAGACATTATGAATGGAATGGAGCACCAAAGGATGTCCTGAAGGTTACAAGGAACCACTGGAATTTATTGAGTGGAGGAGAGAGTCATGATTGGACCTACATTTTAGAAAAATCATGTTGGTAGATGAATAGAAGATAGACTGAAGTAGGGAAAGGCCTGAGACATTTAGACTTACAAGCAGCATCTTGACAGTTGCCGAAGTATGAGGTAATGAGGGCCTAATCCAGAGTGGCGGCAGTGTCAGAGGATAAAAAGTGATGTATTTGAGAGCTGTGACAAGGATGAAATCAATAGGCCTTGACAGCAGATTGGATATGGCATGTGAGAGTCAGGAGTTGAGAGTGACATGTACATTGTGAGCCTGGAGTCCTTGTTTACAACAACCCTGGGAAGTATACTGTGCAATTATTAAAACCACTAATTTACATATGAAGAAAATTAATTTAAAATGGTTTCCCTAAAATCATATAAACAGTTAATCTTACAAGGCAAAAACTGAAAACTAATCTCACAACTAAAGTCCAGAACTCTATGAACTATGCTGTGCTGTGGAACTTACTTTCCTTATAACTTTCTGCAAGGCATTTTTCACTTCCTTGTTCCTCAGGCTGTAGATGAGGGGATTCAGCATGGGAATGATCACTGTGTAGAATACGGAGGCTATTTTATCAGTATCCAAGGAATGACTTGATTTGGGTTGAAGGTACATGAAGAGGATTGTTCCATAAAATATGGTGATGGATATCAGATGGGAAGAACAGGTAGAAAAGGCTTTCTGTCTCCCCATAGTAGAACTGATCTTCAGGATAGAAATAAGGATAAATACATAGGAGATAAGGACAATTATGAGAGAGAAAAGAGTGTTGAAACCAGCAATGACAAACAGCAACATTTCTTTGACATGAGTATCAGAACAGGCCAAGGCTACCAAAGGGACATCGTCACAGTAGAAGTGATTAATGACATTAGAGGCACAGAAAGACAAATGGAATGTAAAAGTGGTCTGTAGGATTCCAACAAACAAGCCATAAGTATATGTACTGATAACCATTGGCATACAGGCTTTGTGAGACATGACAACTGTGTAGAGTAAGGGGTTGCCGATGGCCACATAACGGTCATAGGCCATGACTGAGAGGAGAAACATTTCACAAACTACAAAAGTGATGAAGCATCCCACTTGGATTGCACATGCAAAGAAGGTTATCCTTTTAACCTCCTGCATGAAATTCACTAGCATATTTGGGGTGATGGAGGAAGTATAGCAGAAGTCAACAAAAGCAAGGTGACTGAGGAAAAAATACATGGGGGTATGAAGCTGAGGACTGATCTGGATTAAGACGATCAAACCAAGGTTTCCCACAACACTGATCATGTAGATTACTAGGAAAACTCCAAAGAAGAGGGCTTGGAGGTCTGATCTGTCTGTGAGCCCCAGGAGAATGAATTCTGTCGGCCCTGAATGATTGCTTGTGGCCATAGAATGTGTATTTAAGCATAGCATCCAAAACTCCAGAGCAACGGTCCATTAGATCATATTGGCTTTTGTTGTAATAGATGGAATACCAGAAAATGCTTCTTATTGACAAGGTCTTACAATTGCTCTTGGACCTGTTCTAATATTTCAGTACAAGGAGAAATTACTCCAGATGGAAATTTCATTAGAAAAAAATCCTCAGATCTCCTATTAAAGAAGAAAATTTTAATCTCATAAATGCATGTTTAAGACTTCATTCCACATCCCAAACAATTCAAAACTGCCCATAACACTAAGGAAAGGGATAGGTAATGGGAATTCGAGGTAGAAAGGACTTGAGAAGTCATCTACTTCAGGGGCGGCCAGGTGCCTCAGTGAGTAAGAATGCTGGCCCTGGCATTGGGAGACCCGGGATCGGTTCCAGCCTCAGATACTTGACAGCCACACAAAATAACTAGCTGTATAACCTTGAGCAAGTTACTTAACCCCAATTGCTTAAAAAAAAAGTTGTCTACTTCAAAACCTTCATTCCTCATGTGAGGAAACTAAGACTCATGGAGAAAAACTGTTCTATATTAGACAGGGAGCAAGTGACAAATCCTAGATTCAAAATCAGATCTTCCAAATCCAAATCCAGTGACTTTTCCAGTATGCCATATGGTGGTCCAGGCTAAAAATATATTTTTGAAGAAAGAGTATTCATCCATTCATGGAGGACAAGTACTAGCAAATTATTAAAAGAAAATATAATATGTAAGGGTCAGAGGTTAAAAAGTGATATTATAGATCTCTGGAGTTGGAGTCATGAAACCTGGTTCCAGGATTCTCCCTGCCCTGCCATTTGTGCTCTCTAAACCTTACTTTCACTACTATAAAATCATATGATATTAACTACGTTGCTTCCCTCACAGGGTTCTTGTTAAAAATCCAATGAGATTATGGGTGGAAAAGTATTTTGTATACTTAAAACCTTAGGGAATGTAAAATTTTATTTTGTCCTTCTCATGTGCACCCTCTCACAATGTGGCAGTTTCTCCCATGAGAAGAGACTTAAGCAAGGTGAAAAGAAGAAGGGGATTTTAGGGTTGGCTCAGTATGACAATTATTGTCTCTCTGACCCTGTATCGAACCTTCAGTATGTGCTACCTACAGTATAGCACAGGAATCTAAGAGGTGAATAAAAACAAAGAAGATAACGGATAACCAACCCCAAAATACAAAAGGGATTCTGATAAACTAAAATATTTCATTTTGAATTGTCTATCCTTATAGGACAGCACAACAATGGCAAATGATTTCTTATCACCTATTTTTTATGTTAAAGAACTCTTTCTATCTAGCTGATTCTGCCTTCTGCCCAGTTTCTTTGAACACAGTAAAGAAATGATACATTAGTTCTATCTTCAACAAGACCTCACAGAATTGAGCATACCTGAAGGGTTCCAGCCATTGTGAACACCCATGGTTGTGAGACTGTAGGGGACCTGAGTGCATTTGTCTGAGCTATCTTGACTCCTTTGGGATTTTATGCCTATATTACATCATTATTTAAAGTAATTTCTCTGAAGAAGCAATTATAGTGATTCTCCCATTGGCAACATAAAGGGAGCTTGTTGTTCCCTTCTGAAACCTACTTAGTAATGAGAGTGGTATAGCAGGAAGTTCCCTGATGTTGGAGTCTGATGTCTCAGGTTCAAGTTCTGGCTTCCATAATCGCTAGTGAAACTAAGCAAGTTATTGATCCACTTGGAGCCTTGATTTTCTCATCTGTATAATGGGATAATATTTGTGAATGCTATCTCACCAGGTTCTTGTGGAGAAAGCATTCTGTTTATCTTCCCATCCAAACAAATAGGACTTATTATAGTAGAATTGGGAAACAGGAACCTATGTTTTGAGAAACAAAAAGATGTATCCTCAGACTTGGATTAGTGAGGTCATTGTGGAAGGATCAAGGGGGCTGGCCCCTTAGAATCAGATGACTTGGAACATAAGTATGTACTTTTGGAGGAACAGGAATTTTTACTTTTATTAACTGACCTAAAGCCAATGAATTACAGATCTAGAGCTGAAAAAGCCCTCAGAACTCATCTAGTCCAAAGTCCTGTTCTTAGAGAAGAAGAAACTGAGACCTATTGGTGTTAAATGACGACTAAAGTCAAACACAGGCAGTGAGTGTCACAGGTGATAGTATAACCTTGGTCATGTGACCCCAGAAGCAGTGTTCTTGACATTGCATCACAAATTCTAAAGCTACATGTTGTTGTCTTCATGGAAAATCTTGCAATTTCTTCTTATATTATGTTTTTTTTTAATAAATACTACTCCATAATTCAAGGGTCTAAAAGGTCAAGTAAGACAAAGTCAATATGAAGTCAGTTCAAAACAAAAAAAATCGCCCCTGACCACTTGTTTCCATTTCCTTAGACATTTTTCATAGAAATAACATGATTACAACTTTGCTCTGGGGGTCTTTAGACCATTCAGATTTAGCCTATTATTATATAGAGAGAAATAGATGTGAAAAGCATCATAAATATTCTGAAGACCTCATTAAAATTTGGTGGCCTAACAGTTTTTGAAAACCACAATGAAATTTTCTCTAGGGAATTGAGCATAAGATAGTAATTAATGTGTCCTTACCAGGAAATTAGTTGGCTTGTGCTGTATTGAGCTCTATTTCACTGAAGAATTTTAAGCAAAATCACTACAGTAGAGTGGTGAGGAGAGAACAAGGTATCTGGCTTTGCTAAATATTAATGGTTTGATATTGGGGCAATCACAGCTTCCCTCAGACTCAATTCCTTTGCAAAGTGGGGGCATTAGAGCAGGGATTCTTAACCTTTTTCCCCCCATACACGCTTTAGACAGTCAAGTGAAGCCTATGAACCACTCCTCAGAATAATGTTTTAAAGGCATAAAGTCAAATGCATGATTACCAAGAAGTATAATTTTTCAAATTTTGTTTTAAAAACCCCTTAAATTCTATCCTATGAACCTCACATTAAGAATGTCTGGATCAGACGATCTCTAAAGTTCTGGCTGGCTCTAATATTCTATACTTTAAGCTTCCCTATAGCTCCAAATGCTTTTCTTTTAAACTTTACTTGCTTCCAGATATGGTCATTAAAACGTTGGAAATTCCCTCTTCTAAAAGGTGGTGGCTCTTCTCCTCCCAGCATCATTGAATGAAACATTTTGTAAATTGTGAAATGTTCTAGGAATATTTATTTTTCTGGTTTTAAACTCCAGTTTTATTTTTTTTAATCTGTGACTAAGAAGCATGGAGTTAAATGATACAATAAATGAAAAGCACTTTGGAGATCTTGAAGTGCTATATAAATATCAGTTATCATTATTAACCTAACCTTGTTTCCACTTGGAAGATGACTTCATTCCCTAGCCTTCTACTGGATTTCTGGTGAGCTCAAGCAATATTAATAGAATAACCTTGCAGTGCCCCAGTTAATGTTTAATAAATTCTACATAAAAAGGATGTGCACACACAATTTGAAGTTTCATCTGCATTACTGATGCTTTCTTAAGTCTAGAGATAATCAGTGAAACAATAAATTGATCTTGCCCATTTCTCTGGTGTCAACGACAATTAACTATCAGGTCTTACAAAAAGTTACAGCTGGCTCCAGCACTCTCTCCCAAAAGAGGCACATTAACCCATGGACACCACTTCATACATTATGCTACAGTTCATAGAATCATAGACTATCGGTGTGGCTACATGGTGCAGTGAATAGATCACTGGCCCTGGAATCAGGAGGACCTGAGTTCAAATCCTACCTCAGACACAACACAAAACTAGCTGTGTGACCTTGGGCAAGTCACTTAACCTCAACTGCCCTACCTTTCCCCCTTCAGATAAACAAAAAAAAAGGAATCATAGATAAGCATTTAGAAGCACCTTGGTTCTGCTTTCCAGAGCCTATTTTTAATTACCTAGTGTGAGTATGAACACCTCAGAAATCAGTGAAGTTACTAATTAGGGCTTGGTTTATTGTTTGGCAATTGTCTCAACTTTAGAAGGCGATGGAGAAAATGTTAATAATAGAATTTAAATAGTTGGAAATTTGTGCATTTGGAACTTCCAAATCTTGGTTGAATTCCTGGGTTAGCCACTTGCTACCCTGTGACCTTGAACAAGTCACTCCAACTTTGAGTCTCATTGTCCTGATCCAAAAGATTAAGAGTATGAAGGATATAGTGTCTGAGTTTCTTTCTAGTTCTAAATCCATGATCTTTGACCTGATGCAATGTGAAGTAAGCAAAATCAGGATAATAATGCATACAATGATAACGATAAAATAAACGGAAGGAAAAAATGAAAGGAAGGAAGAGAGAGAGAGAGAGAGAGAGAGAGAGAGAGAGAGAGAGAGAGAGAGAGAGAGAGAGAGAGAGAGAGAGAGAGAGAGAGAGAGAGAG